>NC_065923.1:23843287-24147026 GCF_024586455.1 Bactrocera neohumeralis
ACAAAATGAAGAACACAAAAAATACGAAATTCACCAAAAATGTTATATAAAGCCAACATTATATAACAACAAGAAAAACAACAACAACAAAATTAAGAACACAAAAAATACAAAATCCACCAAAAACATTATATAAAGTCAACAATATACACCAACAACAACAACAAAATGAAGAACACAAAAAATACAAAATCCAAAAACATATAAAGTCAACAATATACAACAACAACAACAACATTATATCAAAAAAACAAAACTTTTCGCTATTTTCGCTATTTTCCCTGCGACCTCCACAGGGGATTTGTTACCAGAAAATTGTAATTTGTTGGCGGCGAACGCTGACAAGTTGGCTAATGTACTTTTTACACCGCAATAGAATAAAGCTTAACAGTAAATTGTGTGTATATACATATGTCTGCCATACCTAGGCTTGGCGGATGACAAAGGAACCACGCCGCAATGTCTAAAGTTGACAGGCGTATTAGCCGACACTGTCAAGGCTGTAAAGTAAATAGTATTTGGTAAATTGATACAGAAGAACCTCAGGTGTGCAATTTGAAAAGCTGCCAAATAAAGTTATTTTCACACGGAGACACATACATACATACAAACATATTTATGCCTAAGTGTATACGCCAGCTTTGCACGCTTCATTGGGCACATTTTGGCATGCCATGCTTTAAGCTTTAATGAAATCAGGCCAGGCGACGGTAGAAAAGTTCACATTCTTTTGTGAAAATGTGTATTAGACCAACAAAAAATTACTAAATAACCGCAATGTGCTCAAATTAAATTGAGAATCAGGTGGCAGCACTTTCAGAAAATTCCTCTCAAAGAATTTCTTTAACCTATTCGATGCCAATATTGTGATATGGCATTTATTTGAGCGAATTTCACAGCATAAACAATTTAAAAAAGGTGGCAACCCTTCCAAAAAAAATATATCAAATTAAGAATTTCCCCTATCTCTTCAGTTTGTAGCATTCCTTTACTTTCTATTAATACAAAAATTTCAAACATTTAGCAACACTTGCCAAAAATAAATCAGGTGGCAACACCTCCTATAATAGCATGTTTTTAACCTGTGCCAATTTTGTGTAATTGCATTTATTTCTGCTATTTGCACAGCATAAATATTATGAAAAGGTGGCAACCCTCCTTAAAAAATATATGAAATTGAGGTGTGCCAATTTTTTGATATTGCATTTATTCCTGCAATTTTCACAGCATAAATATTATAAAAAGGTGGCAACCCTCCTTAAAAAAATATGTAAAATTGAGGGTTTCTCTTACCTCTTCAGTTTATAGCATTTCTTTACTTGATATTAATAAATTTAAATTAAAAATTTTTATTTTAAACATGTGGCAACACTTCCCAAAAATAAATTCACTATCCACTTGTAAATGTTAATTTTTCGCATACCCTTAAAGTATATTTTAATTAATTATTTAAAATTATGAATGAAAAATGAGACAGGTGGCAACTTTCGTTAAATATATTGGTATTTTAAATCCATTTGAACAATTTTGTTTTGATGCTCTGATTATAAATTTTACTTTAATAAATAATAAAGCAAAAAAGATGGCAACCATTGCCAAATAAATTTTAGTTGAAACCCATTTTAACTGTCTTTACTTTGACAGCCACACTAAAGAAACGCTAATATTCAAAGGTCTCATGGTGTGATAAGTTGGATGAGGTTTAATTGTTGATCCTCAAGATGAGGTGGATTACCATCTGCAGTCCCTTGTGTAGGCAGAAAATATAACTACTGTACTCAGATCTTTTAAGTCAACAGAGCACCTTGAAGCCAATTTTTTTAGATGTTTTATTTATATTCCCATTAGCTTACCAGGATGTCTGAAAGAGTGCTGTCTCACGTGTTTAAGCTGTGGACTCGCCAAGGCGGAACAATCAGGAAGGAATCAGCAGTGAACGTCCGAATATCGCAGAGCTCCGACCCATTTCACATTCGATTGATAGCGGGGCTAAGGTGCCTCTTCTGGCCTGATCGTTAGCTTTACAATTAGTTGCCATTCCGCTGTAGTCTAGCAACCATACTAGACTTAACGCTAAGGGAATCGACGCCGTTAATAGCTAGACTAAGTTACTTTCATTAACGTTAAGTCTAGTATAACCGCCATGGTATCAAAACTTATCTGAAGAGGCTGCAATCCAGTGTAGTAGATTTCCTGATACCTTAATGACAGCAACATTAGCTTGAAAAACGTTCTGCAGTGGTCAGGAAGGCTGAAACTAATGTCAATATCCTTACAATAGACTCCGTCATCAAAATTCCCTCAAGCTTTTATCAATCCATAAGCTCTCTAACCGTCTCCTTCAGCGGCTTCTACCCACCCACTTTTCAGGTTTGGGATAGAGAAAATGCCGCCTTAGTTGGACTTGGAAACTCCAAGCTCTAAAGAATCCGGTATTGAAGTCAAAGTACGTCAGCATTCCTGTGTATTTAGACATATGTTTTCAGAATAGAAGGTTTCCAAATGAACACGAATAACAACGAAGGATAACACGTACTGAAAATTATTTGTAGTCAACTTAAAAGTGAGGCTACTATAAATCCAGGGAATTAAGTGACTGCTATGGTAGTTGTCTTCGCTTTTTGGCTCTGTATGAGCTCGACTCTCTAATAAAAAATGTGTGGGCAACAACTATGTTCAACAATAGAATTCAAGAGAAAAGTGTTCATGAAATCTCATTGCTGTCTCCCCATAAATATACAAATTGCTTGCTCGATTCACCACCCCTAAATGCTTGACAAATTGACCACAGATAACAGTATATTTAAATAGTTAATATATATTTCTATACAATTTCGAATTTCCTTGCAAACTTTTCACTTTCTCTCCGATTTAACTGCATACTTGGACAAGGTCACACATACTACATACACAAATATTTAAACACATGTAATCCCAGCTTTTATTGAACGAATAGCTAACCTAACCTCCATCTATGTTATGTTATCTTTCGATTTTTTTTCTGCAAATAAAATGGTATTTATTTGTATATATTTGGAGAAGACTGCTTCTTTTCTTCCACAACTATTCTATAGCTCGCCAAATGCATGTTGGTCTTCACTACAAGTATTACAGTTATATGCACGAGTCTGCAGCTGTCACATACATATGTGTGTATAAGTACGTCTGTAGTTAAGTGGTGACAAAACATTGAAAGCAATTGATGTATAACGGGATTGAGTTGTCATGCTGCAATCGAAATGCTTCTGAACGGTTAGTTCAGTTCGAAAGCTGCCAGAGGGCGAGCAAAATGTGAGACAATGAAAACTGAGCACTGCAGCATGTCGTACAAGTGTAAATAAAGTGTGTGAGCGACAAATAGCAATAATAATAAAATATATTTAAGTACAAAAGTAAAATAGTGAAATAAAAATAAACTTAAAAATGCGAATTTCAGTCTCTTATATATATATATATATATATATATATATGTATATCTAACATCTTTCACATGATAGTATATTATATTTGAAAAACGCTTAAGTGGTTTATCGCCCATTTTTCGATTTTTGCCGCTAGCGCATCAATTGAGGACGACCCAAATCAGTCTCTCACACGTCGTTCTCAAGCGTTGTGCATCTCTGTGAAAAAATCTTGACCTACGTCCCCACAAGATCAAATTGACGCAAGAACTGAGCCGCTTGACTACCAAAATCGTCGTATGTTTGTGAATTGGGTTGAGCAACAACTTGAAAATGATCCGGATTTTCATCGAAGAATCATTTTCAGCAACTAGGCTCATTTCTGGCTGAATGACTTCGACAATAAGCAAAATATGCATTATTGGTCAAGCAGACTGGCAAGTTACTGTGAATGGAAATCGCTGCGACTTAATGCTAACCCAATATTTTTGACCCAAATTGGATGATATGGACTTGGACAATATGTGTTTCCAAAAGGACGGCGAAACAAGCCACGCAGCGTCACAATCGATTTATTGTAAACCAAGTTTGGTGAACGTATTATCTCACGGAATTTTAGTATCGGCCGATTTGTCGAAAATTGGCACCAGCGTCTAGACTTCTGCAAACGTACCCGTGGTGGCCATACAAAAGCATTCGAGTTCCAGACATAATGGCATCAAATGTGCTTACACAGTAAGAAAGAATTTCATTCACTTTTGGAGCGCTCTTATTGAAAACCCCGCCAGCTTAGTGAAAGATAAGATACCTAGGAGAATCCCTGCTACTTATGTATGCTTCACTAGTGCAGCAAAAGATTGAGGTTAAAGCTGTACGCTAAAGCGCTCTTATTTGCATAAAACTATTGATCATACAAGCCAACATCTCTTACTCGTATAATGACGTAAGTCATGTTTTCGGTTCACCAAAAACTTTGAAAAGTGGTAAATCGAACTAAGAACTGGTATATAATAAATATGATATACTGACTAAATCAAGTAGAGAAAATATTTATAGCACTTTAATGAGGTAAAAATATATTCGCTTCCATTGAATTCACCTGTGCTTTGTCTTTCACATGAAAATTTTGGCGAAGAATGGCGAATCGAAGACGGCAGGTGTTTCAGCAGCGATTTCAAGAAGGAATTGGTCTTCAGAATGTCCATGAGCCAGTTTTTAACTCTCAAACGCTTATAACAGGTCAACTGGAAAGCCAATGCCCTACATATTTCTCTGGCAAAACTCATTTGTTTATTCAACCTTGTTCCCTTCAAAGGTGATACAATTCAGTTGACATCTTTAGAGTACCTGATATCTCTACCAGCTTCATTTTACTGTTATCCAAAATTATTTTGCGAACCTGTTTTATGTTTTCGTCGGTAGCAACCTCTTTTGGACGTGCACCGCCTCACCGTCTTCGGTGGTCATTTCAGCACGTCTTAACTTAGCATACCATTCCTTTATGATTCATCTTCGTAGGGCAGTGCCCGGAAACTCGTCATCAAGCCAAGTTTTTGCTTCAGCTGTAATTTTTCTTTAAAAAAAACCATATTCTATCAACAGGCGAAACTTCTTTCTATCTTTCTTACACAATAACAAAGTTGTTTCACTCAAAATATTTTAAATCACGAACTAATGATCCGAAGGCTGTCAAATTTAAACACGTGCCTTCTGAAAGTTAGGGCTAATTAAAATTCATAGGGTTTTCATTCTAGTAGCGCCATCTATGTGTCGGGCCGAGGACTTCGCAATTGACTTGTTATAAACTATCGTTCGATCGAATGACTTTCGACTAAAAGTTTGATGCACCATGGGAGTAATTTCCAAAAGGAGAAAGCATAGCGAAACTGATGGTGGACCCTGAGCTACTGACCCAATTTGGAAAGAGCTTTATTTTCGAGCTTATCGTTGAAAAAGTCGATGAAATTATGGAAAAGATTGACCACGACCGTCACATAAGCTGTCATGACATCGCTAATGAATGTGTGAAAAAGATCATGGTCCAAGCGTGGTGAAGCTCAATAAATGGCAAAGCCAGAATTGACGCCTCGAAAGGTTATGCAGAGTGTTTGGTGGGACTGCAAAGGAATCATGCACTATGAGCTGCTCCAGCTTGGTCAAACAATTAAATCTACATTTTACTGTCAACAACTAATAAGATTGAAGCAAGCAATCGAAAAAAACGGCCAGAACTGTTAAACAGAAAGGGCTTCGTCTTCCATCAGGACAACGCTAGACCAGACCATCTTTGAGGACTCAGCAAAAACTGGGAGAGTTTGGCTGCAAAGTTTTGATGCATCTACCATATAGCCCTGACCTTGCATCATCGAACTACTGTTTGTTTCGGTCAATGCAGAACTCCCTTAATGGAGTCAAGTTGACTTCAAGAGAAGCCTGTGCTTGCTTGTCGCAGTTTTTCGCCAAGAAACAGGAAAAGTTTTACACTGATGGAATAATGTCTCTAGCGGAAAAATGGTAAAAAGTGGTCGACCAAAACGATACATATTTGGTACATTAAAGTTCCTTATAAATATAAAAAAATGAGTTGAAGTTTAATTAGAAATAGGAAACGACTTTTTCGACTTCCCAATATATACGAACGAATCCAAAACGAAATTTAGCACACACATTTCCATTCCATATTCAAAACAAAAAGGTGCTTGAGGTCACTCAAATATATTGGAGACCATTGAAAACCCTTTTTTGTGTAGTAATACGTTTAACTCATAATTTTTTGTTTCATTGTTCGCTGCTTACACTGCATTCCGCGCCCATTGCCAACGGTATTTTGCGGCAAATTCAGAAATGCGAAAATTTTTTGCATTCTTTATGCCGTGAAGTCAGACGGGTTGGCGCTTTGCTATTTGCCCTTTGGCAACTGTTTGGGTTGAAATCACAAAAGCTGTGCTGCGGAGTGTTGAAATGTCGGTGTGTGTGTGTGTGTGTGTACGACTGTGTGCGTGCAAAGTGCAATTGTAGGCCAAGCGGCTATTTTGTGGTCAAATTACGATTGTTGCAGTTTTGGCCACAACATTTCCGCACAAATGTAAAAATATAAAAAAATATATAATTTTTTATAAAATTTACTTATTTCCACATATGTGTTGCTGTGTATGTATGTGTGTGTGTGCATTTACGCAATAAGTTGCGAAATTGTTCGATGGAGAAAATTAAACGCATTCATCTAGGCAAATGTACAGTGAATGACTCGTGTTCAGAGCAGCTGCCAAATGGAGTTCCTCGCCTTTTTCCCTCTTCTTCTCTTCTTCCTCTTCTCTTTTGTATATTTCTGTTCTGCACAAAAGCTAAATGTAATAAAGTGCGTCAGCATTTTTTTTTGGCTTTGCCAAGGCACGTCTTTAAGAATTACCAAATGAAGCCAAGTGCTTATAGTTTTGGCTTAAGTTTCTTCTAAGGAATTATTATACCCTTCTCTACATCAGTTGGAGAAACAATTATTTTATCTCGATACATTTCTCTCCAAAAGATGATAAAATATATCGCTTAGAGTCAGGACTGTATAATTATCAAGGTATCTCAAGTACTCGTATTGCTAAACTTTTACTTCACACTTGAGCACCGCTAAAGCAGCCTCCTAAGCCATAGGATTAAATTTGACCCGGACTGACCCTGCAATTTCACGTCTTCTAATACAGATGTTTATTATCGCATTTATACTACGAGTCACTACTTATACACTTGGTATTGTTGTTGTTGTAGCGATGTGGTTGTGTCTGTCGAGTTGACAGCCCTTGGCCGGATAAAAATTCAGGTCCGTTCCGGTTACGCAGAACCGGCTGTCGTGAGAACGGCTAATACATTTGTTAAAAGCCTCGGCTGGGTTGGCTCTCAGTGACTCCAGCGAGTTTTGTTTTTTCTGGTTTCGCTAATTTTTGGCACGCCATTCGCTGGATTGTTGGATAGTTTCGTTGTCATATTCATAAACCCACATCTCGCCACCAGTAATGAGGCGTTTGATAAATGTAAGGAACCTTAGCTAAGCTGTCGAACGATCCCTACTCGTCGACCTCTTTGCAAGACATTCAGGTCTTTTGGCATGAGTTTTGCATTGACACACTTCATACCCAAAACATTACCCAAGCTATGTTGATCCATAAGAGCTCTTGAGATTCTTTGCTAAGGACGATTGGCTCGGCAGTACTTGTCAAAACTATTAACATAATACGTAATACGCTTCAAGAACAACTTGTATTACGAGTCTTCGATGAAATTCGTTAAATAATTAAATCCCGTGAGAAGTCATTAACTGAAAAATGAAAAACCACTACCAAAAAGCAGATTGCATGCTAAAAATCTCTAACAATAATTGCTTTCGATTTTTTACGAAAGTGAAAGAAAAATCGCTACAGCATTAAAGAATAACAAATATAAAGGAATGCGGAAGATCGGGAATTCCAAAATACGAGAGGAAATAATAAAAGGACGAAGGGACCGAAAGAGAGCCAAGTCGACAGTAAAATAACAGGAGGCACTTGAGCGGTATGGATATCATCGTCTTTTGGAAACAGTTATGATGGCGAAAAAAGACTGCAGGAACAACACAGATTACTTGAAGTTACTAAACCAAGGACTTACATACCAGAATAATAGAATAAAGACCTGACTCTGGAATCTATATAAAAATAGAGATTACGGACAAGTAATCTTGATTGGAAATATATTTATACATTTCCAAAGATGAAAGGGAAAGGAGATAACGATGAAGAAACTGTGGAAACTTAGATCGCTTGATAATTAAGAAGAGAGAAATTTACCAAACTTAGCTCAACTTGGTACATAACAGCGACACGACTTAGAAACTCGCTGTGGTGGGTGGTTCTACCAGTCAGGAGATCGCATCTAAAAACGAAGAGCTCCATCGGTCTCAAATTTGGCAAGAAGATACACTTCATGACTGTTCTAACATTGTCAAACGATACGGCTGCTCTTCACTGAGTTTCCTTAGTTGAAACAAAATAATCATCAGTCTCTTCCAACTAGGGTATGATAGCTCTCAGCTATCAACGGAGCTTTGTAGTTGAGAAAACTTGGATCATATCACATCATTACTTCTATGGGTAACTGTCCTTTATAACAATAAGAGTCGACGAATGAAGACCAAACTCCACAAGTCCTTCATCATGCCCATCCTGCTATATGTTGCGCAGCCATGGACAATGACATCATCTGAGCAGTCGATATTACAAGTTTTCGAGAGAAAGGTTTTGCGGAAGGTTTATGGCTCTTTGCACATTCGCAACGGCGAATACCGCAGTCGATGGAACGAGATATGCAGCGACATTGACATAGTTTAGCGAATCAAGAGACAGCGGCTGCGATGTTGTCTGGTTGAAAGAGAACACTCTAGCTTTGAAAGTTTACGGTTAAGTACCCGCCGATGAAAGCAGAGGAAGAGGAAGACCTCCACTCCGTTGGAAAGACCAGGTGGACCAGGCTATACTTGGAATATCTAATTAGCGTTAAGCAGCTAAAAGAAAAAACGACTGACGCGCCGTTGTTAACTAGGCTAACCGCATAAGCGGCGTCTACGCCAGTGAAGAAGAAGATGAAGAACTCATTCACACATTTGTAGCTGTGGCTTATATCATTTGCAGCTAATTCGCTTGCTTCCACGATGGTATGACTACCGAGATTTTTATACCGCAATTTCGCGGAAGTTGGGTAGTGTAGAAGAAAGTGTTTCCACTTTCCCTTCCTTCACAAGGTTTTGACAGCTTGCGTCCGTCAATATTATAGCCTTAGCGAATGAATTCTAACAGAGAATGGATGGAACAGTATTCTGTCAGAACTCATACAATTGCGGCAAGATGAATCTTGCTAAGGACAAGTAACTCAATACATCTCCTACATTCACCTCTTGACCACAAGATCCCGCAATCGCACATGTCCTGATTACTGATTATTGCTTAGCTTACGAGACGTCCAAAGAGGCAGTGCCAAAAGGAAAGATGATAGGCGAACACCGACTCGTTTCCAGCCTGATGGGATTAGGGTGCCCTTTCTTAAGGGATGGTCGGTTTTGTCGTTGCGGATAAGTGGATATACTACTACAAGTATATATATACCTCGAATGCAGCTACTTCTGCTTAAAATTCACTGCAGTGGTCCAATATGGCTTGAGACAGAGGATTACCCCTTCAACATTCACCGTAAGCTTCGTTGCCCTCGTTGTTGAAGTGTCGTCTACAGAGCTTATACATGATGAATATTGGATCTTCTTAGTCCGTTGTTGCTGTAGCGACAGAATTTTACCGAATTGACAGTCTTTGGCCATATAAAAAAATCGGCTCCGTTCGTATACTCGACTGTCGTGGGAACGGTCTTCTTACTTCGTCTTTATTAGTGCTATCTTAAAAGTCCTCTGCACTTGATTCTTTAATGTGCTCTTTTATCTGACCTAACCTAACCTCAAATACTCTCACAGCGACCAACTACCAAATTTTTGGTTTTCCACAGCAAATTTCCAATTAATTTTAATATTTATATATGTTTTCCATATCTGGCCATCACAATAAAATTTTATTCTTTTCCACAAATCAGTGCAATCGTACCTTTTCTTGTTGTTGTAGTTATCTTGAAAATTCCACAGCCCGAACACTGTTTCATATCCGCCTTTTAGTGTACTAGACAGCAAGCTTTCACGCAAATCCAATTATTTTGAAATTTGTAAACTCTCATGTAATCGGGGGAAATGCCACCAACAAAGCGATGCGATTACATATAACGGTGCCAGTCCCCACACGTTCGACGCCTTTAATTGCCTTTTCGAGTGCTTTTAAAAAAATTGAACTTTATAGGAATATTAATGTAAACGGGATTTTAGAATGCGTGTTGTTGTTGTTATTTCGTGAGGTACCATGTAGGAAAAAATTTACTTTGGATTTATATTTTTCGTGATGAATGAACAATGAGTTCAGGTTTTGATTTCATATTTTGGTTAAAAGTGAGATTTGGTCGTTCATGATCCACTTTGGATCGAGTGGACCTAAGTATAATAGACAAAGTCTCTCCAAATGAAGCTTACTTTCAATCAGGTCTAAACCGCAAAATAACGCCACGAAAAATTAAACCGAGTTCTAACAGCACTGAAAGGCAATCACTAAAATTTATTTTCCACAAAATCTTCTTCCTACAGGGTTCGCTGTACTTTACAATATCTATGATAGTGCTTCTGAATTTTTTGGCACGCCCGAGCAACTCTGCCAACATTGCTGCTTCACAACAACATGTTCTGCTACCTTTGTGATTATTCAACTTTCTGTCACTCACTTACATTGGTTTTCGCATTGGTAATAGCCTCTGGAGGGCATAGGGGAATACGCGCTGCGAGTAAACTGCCAGTTAGGCGAGCACTTAAGTACTTTAAAATTCAATAGTACACACCCAGTAGGGAGAATGGGTAGTATGGTGCAAGATATTTCTTACGAATTGCGCAAAGCGTGCGATTTGAAGGCTTAAAACTAAAATAAAAAGTTCCTGCGCCTGAAATTATGCTATTTGTTATAAAAGCTGAGAAAAATTCTTAGAACATTTAACTGCACGAGTTCTATATAATTCGCAGATCAGTTATGATCACATTATATCGAAAATAGTACAATCCTAATTCTTGAAACTCTAAATTAAAAAGAAAATGGCAGACATTGCCTACAATTTGGCGCATTAAGACATAAATTATATTAGGTATTGTATACAAACAGGCCAATTAGCTGAGACATTTAAATGCTTAATTAGGAATTTATTGTTGAGATGAGAGCTACCGCCTTTTAAACGATTTTAAAGGAGCGATTTAGGTTTGGAATAAGAAGAACATTCTTTGCAGCAAAAAAATGGTTTTAGGTGAGAAACTGGAAGCATTACCCGATGAAGATTGTTTCCAGACACAAGGAGAACTCGTAATTCGTCATTTGAAAACGTTTAAATTTAGTTGGAGATATTCAAAATCAAGGAATTTGGATGCCAGGAATTGAAACTAAGAGACGTTGAAAGACGATTTTGCATGCCAGAAATACTGCTTGAGGGCTAGGAAAGAGTCATTTTGCATCATATAGCCGCTGTTGCTGAAAAATTGATAATCCTAAAGGCGAAAAATTTGCTGTGAAACCAGGCCAACCAGCCGAACTAACGGCAAAGCCAGCCAAACTATACATGAATCAAAACCAAAGCTCTGTATTTGCTGACATCAGATAGTAGGCTGTATTAGCTACTAAAATGAGGAAAGCCAGAGTTTGGCGTAAAATGTCCGGAATTCGCGACGGGCCATAAAGCAATAACATTGCGCTATCACAACGCTCGACCTCATGTTCCAAGACGGGTTAAAAACTATTTGGAAAACAGCGGCTGGGAAGTTTTGCTTCACCCTCCTTATAAGCCAGACCTTGCCCCTTCTTACTACTATTTGATCCGGTTCAGTTTGGTCTTACTACTACTTGTTCCTGCCGATTCAAAACACCCTCCATGGAACACGTTTCACATCAAAAGAGGGTATGGAAAATTGTCTTGATTCATTCTTGGCAACCAAGCTTTTGTGATGGATTCCACCATTGCCAGAAAGATGGGACAATATTATTAATAATAGTAGTATTTCAACAAAATTTAATATAATGAAACATATATAGTTTATTTAGGGAGATTACTTAAATTAACATTTAAATTTTGTAAATCTTTGAAAAAAAATATAATTGTAGACCCAAATATAGTTAAATAACATTTAACCACTATTGAGAACAAAAAGTTTATTGATAGATTACTGTCCTAGTCATAATTAGGCAAAAAGGACTAATAAATTTTGTAAATGCTTTGCAAGAAAAATAAAATATTCTTTTTTTTTTCAGAATTACTCTCTCCAAGTATTAGTATAAATCAGTTGCTAATTTACTTTAAAGATAGAGGCACAATAGACCATAGTCTGTGGTGGAATCCTTATTTACTTATCTAATCTATCTACTTAAGAGGTTTTAACTACTTGTCAATTTCAAAATATCTTCTTTTTTATCGACTGTACAGCTATTTAAGAAAATTGATTTGAAGTTGAACGGCAAGCAGTTTTGAAGATATGAGGATATTTGCTGGCATTTTTTAGCTCCACAGATCAATTGAAAAAACCCCAGACGCATAGATGGCACTATCAGAATTAAATCCATACAGTTTTTAGTTAGCATTAACCTTCAAAAGAAAAGTGTAGAAATATGATAAGTGTCGGATTATTACTTTGTAAATTAACTCATTTTGAGTGAAGCTGGTTATTGTGAAAAAAATTGATAAAAAAAATTTCGCTTGATAAGTCATTTTGAAATGAAAATATACAGTTGAAGCAAAAACTTGGCTTGATGACGACTTTCCGGACACTGCTCCAAGAAAATCAATCATCAAAGATTGGTACACTAAATTGAGACGTGGTGAAACGAGCACCGAAGACGGTGAACGCAATGGACGCCCAAAAGAGGTTGTTACCGACGAAAACATCAAAAAATTCCACTAAATAACTTTGGATGAGCATAAAGTGAAGTTGCTCGAGATAGCAGGCACTCTAAAGATATCAACTGAATGTATACAAGTATATCAAATCATTCAAGAATATTTGGGTGTGCAAAGTGGGTGCCGCGCGAGCTCATGTTTGACCAAAAACAACGACGACTTGATGATTCGGAGCAGTGTTTGTGGATGTTCAAGCGTAATAGACCAAAGGTTTTGTGTCATTTTGTTTTGTGTCTTAATTGTCAGTGTATCAGCCTGGAAGGGAACTATGTCCAATAAAAAACAAAGTTTGCAAAATTATATGTTTTACTATGGTAGGATGGGCTTTTCAAATTTCACACGGCCTTCCCAGATAAATTTTTATCGAAGGCATAAGATTTTATTAATAAACTCGATTTTTAAAGCATGAGAACACCCCAATTTGTCAAAAACTAAATTTTGAGTAGTCCATTGGTCTGTATTTATTTATTGTTATGATAATATTTTTCAGTTTTTGGATTAGAGTAAATTTTAAGCAGCAAAATCTTGCTCATCGTCAGATAGTCAAACAACTTTTTTCGGAGTTTCCCTTGAAGAACGGCTCCTGGATTAAGGGATTCCAAAATATAATTTATTTATTTATTTAATAAATTGAGATAGAGATTAAAAAAACATTAATTTAACTAATTAAAAAAATTAAGTTCGTTAAATTAAATTAATTAAAAAAAATTAAACTAACCAAATTAATTTTATTATTTGAATTAAATTAATTAAGAAATATTGTATATTAAAATAAAAAATTAAAATGTTAAATATTAAATTAGTTTTTTAATTAAATTAAATTAATTAAATTATTTTTTTCATCTCTTTCTCATCTTTTTCTCAACTCAATCAATTTAATTTAATTATTATTTATTTATTTATTTAATAAATTGAGATAGAAATTAAAAAACATAAATTTAAATAGTTAAAAAGAATTAGATCCGTTAAATTAAATTAATTAAAAAAATTAGACTAACTAAATTAATTTTTTTTATTTGAATTAAATGAACTAAAAAACATATTAAAGTAAAAACTTAAAATATTAAATTAATTTTTTAATTAAATTAAATTAATTAAATAATTTTTTTCATCTCTTTCTCATCTCTTTCTCATCTTTTTCTCTACTTAATCAATTTAATTTAATTTAATTAAAAATTAATTTAATAAATTTAGTTGAATTAAAAAAATTAATTTAACTTACATAATTAGATTATTTTTTTATTAATTAAATTAATTTTTTTCAACTCTATCTCAACTTTTTCACAAATTAATTTATTTTATTTAATTAAAAATTATTTGATAAATTTTTGTTTAATTAAAATATTAGTTTAATTATTTTAATTTATTTTTTAATTAAAAATTGATTAATTAATTTTTTTTTAATAATTTAATTTTTTTTAATTAATTTGTTTACTTTTTTTTTACTTGTAAGTGGAAATCGAAAGTAGCTATTAATTTAATTATCTGAAAATTTAAAATTTAAAAGATTTTCATATTAATAACATTTGATTAAGAAGATATTAGAAAAGTTAGGAAACCTCTGAAAACTTAAGAAACATATTAACTTAGTTAGAGAGGAACCAAATAGAGTCTTCGATAACGCGAAATCAACATAAATGTCATATTCAATTCAGCTCTTAATCCAAAAATTACATTGCTCATCTCGCTAATATCGCTTGAATACATAACTACAAGATTTTCCTACAGGGCTTGCATGAGTGTGGCAATTTTAAAGCTTTTGGCAAATGCGGCGATTTTCATTTTTATCATGAATCCAACTGTATTTGCCTGCGTAAGCGTAAAGTATTTTTTAGACATGCACACATACATATATATATGTATAAATTTATATGCGTGTGTTTGTTGCCCACAATAAAGGTGTCAGATGGGCATAGACAGATATATTTGAAATTTTTGGCAACACAACAATACGCAAAGGATTTTCTGCGAACAATGAGATTTTATTACATTTTTCAAACTACCTTTTGTTGTTGTTGCGCATATATTCTTTACATTTATTTGTATTTTTCGAGTGGCAGCCCCGGGTTATGGCATAATTTCATTTGTATTTCGGCTCCAGTTTGTTCACCAATGGGACCAAGGCACAAATCAAAGCGTTAACGACGTGAAATCGACGCCGCAGGCTCTCCCGACTCAAACACACACACGCACGCGCACCTATACACGTGCAAAACAAACATGCTTTGCTTGAATTTACAGTTATGCGGTGGCTTTCCAAAGTTGTAAACTTCAGGCAAAGCGAAATTTCTAAATTGTTGCCTTGTGGCTTTGCTTAGCGAAAACGCAAATATGCGAAAAAAGTAAAAAAAAAATCATGAAAACAACAACAACAAATAGCTGTAGTTGCATAATTCATATTTTCGTTTTTTCTACGCGACTTTTTATTTCGGCAATTTCATTGCTTTGCGGTGGAAAACGTTCGCCGCGAAATAGTTGTGAATGTGTTGTTGGCTTTAAAGTAACTACGTGCGCGCCGCCACTGTGTGTGTGCAGGGCGTATAATAAATATTTGCAATTAACTGTGTCGAGTTCCAAGGTGACTCCTTGAACGTGACCACCGAGTTCACCGTTTGATGTTTGCACGCATCCGCGGCACACACACCTGCCACCTTGCCTTCCAGCTCTCTTTGCCACTCACCTAAGTTTGTGAAATTTATTAGAGCGAAGTAAGTAATATTTTTTCAAATTTTTTGTTGTTTTTGTTTTTCGAAAATGAAAAAGTTTTCACCACATTGCAAATATGCGCGCAAACATTTTAGTTGGCGATAGGGAGGGCGGCAGGCAACTCGAGTGGTCGGATGGCGCTGGCGGTTACTGTTGCATTTCAGAGCACTCGAGTGTTTAAGGTCACCGCTGCGGCACTCTCGTATAGGGGCAAGTGCAGCGCTCACGTCTAGACACCGTGGCAAGCAGTAGTGCCACGATTTCGCTTCGCAACTCGCCGCATCGCTTGCCCCGTGCCAACGAAAGTTGCCACCAACAAATGAGTGCGTTTCTTAGTAATGGCAGCTTTTCATTATCAATGCATTCAGATTGCACTCAGTTGATGCGCAGCGCATGTTGTTGTTGTTATTAATGCGGTTTGGTTTGAAAAAGATTACGTTACGCGCTACTTTTATATTTACCGTTACTTATGAATATCGTAATGTTTTTGAGTAATTTTAGAGTTGCCATCCATGAAAGCAATTCCATTAACAGGGTGCCACTTTGATGAGTAAGAGAATATTGTGTGAACAGAAGTGTTGCCTACATTTAGGCTGTTATTATTGTCATAAATCACATGTCAAGATAGTAACGGCTTGCTGAAGTTCCCAAGATTAGAAATACAGACTAGGAATTAGCTATCGGATCACAATTATACTTGTGAAAGGCATGGATCCTTGAACATCCATTAAAGATTTAGGAATTAGCTGGCGGATCGCAATTATACTTGTGTTCCAGCGGCTAATTCCTAGTCTATAGTTTTAAATCCTGCCTTATTGAATCTTTTTTGAAACAAACAAGAACGAAACATTACTTTCGCCTGCGACGAAGCAGTAATACCCTTCACAAGGGCAATTCTTATAGCATTAAAGCGCACAAACAAATCCTTATCTCTTCTTGGTATGACAACTATATGCTATAGTGGTTCGATCTGAATTTTTTTTTGGCGGAAGTGTGAAACTGTCTTCGGCTGTAAATCATGCCAAATTTCGTGAAAATGTTTTGCCAAATAAAAAAGTTTTCCAAACCAGGACTTTATTTTGATCAATCAATTTGTATGAAAGAGTAGTTCTATGACAGTTATTCCGACAAATAAACGGGTTTTTTGGGGAGAAAAGAATATGTGCAAAATTAGAGATCGATATAAAAATCAACAAGGATTGGTATGCTAAGTTTAGATGGGGTGAAATAATCACCACAGACGGTGAACGCCGAAAAGTGGTTATTACCGACGAGAACAGAGATGACCACAAAGTGAAATTGTTAGAGATAGATAGATAAATGCATATGTATATAATAAAATTGACGAATATTTGGATATGAGAAAGCTCTATGCAAAGTGGATGCCGCTCGAGCTCACTTTTGACCAAAAACAACGACGAGTTGATCATTCGGAAGTTGTTCAAACGTAATGAACCAAAAATTTTGGGTCGAGAAAATGGAGGACATGGCTCCATCACTTTAATTCCAAATCGAACAGACAGTCATCCAGTGGTCCACGTGACACACGATGAACTGCTTCAAAGAAGTTGGCTTTCAAGTTTAAAGCAAGCTCAACTGAATTTCGAATGGTAAAGGGGACGTAAAGTTCAAAAGACAAATGCGAAGACTTTTATATAAAATTTGACAACTCATTTTCTCCTCACGGAACCATAGATTAGTTATTACTTCATGGGAAAGAAAATGACATTAAGTTGGCGCATTCTACAAGGGCATTTCTCTATAAAGAAAACTAATCTGTTAGAAAAGTCGTATTTTGTCATAATTAAAGGTAACATTTGTCAGATTTCCATTTATTGAATGCATTGTTAATGAAGTTAAGTTCAGGAAAGAAAGAGGTTACACTGAACAGCATAGATAAAGAAGATATACCATTTACATATCACATTGAAAACGTAGGGCCACTAGAAACGACCAGTAAGTTGTACAATTATACATTCGCGTTCAGTAAATTTGTGTGGTTTGTACAGATACTAAAAATACAGGAGTAGATGCAGTGTGGGGGGCCGCTTTTACATCAAATTTGTTTAGAGAATATTGTCAAAAGGAGAACATTCAACATTTACTAATAACAACGGGGGTTCCAAGAGGAAACAGACAGGTAGAGAGAATTCATAAAATCGTTATACCTATGTTGTCAAAGTTGTGTACAGAAACCCCAACTAATTGGTATAAACATGTAGAAAAGGTGCAATAGTTTATAAACAATACACCTCCTCGGAGTACGAAACAATCTCCCTTCAAGTTATTATATTACTTGGATTCCAGAAAGTCTATGCACTGCTTTTATTGGTCTTGTATACGATTTTATGTCCACCGCCTCTACCCATATTGGTGCTGCATACAATATCTCGGAACTCAGAGAAAACTATGACAAATTGCTTTCGCATCCACCGCATTCTCTAGTTCTGATCATGATAAAAGCGAATTTTGTTCAAAAAATTTGTTTTACTTTGGTTTCGTGGAATGCAGAACTATGAAGTCGGGCAAAACGTCAGATAACTGGAGGCACCTACCAGAAGTATTGATTTTTAAATATAATTCTCAAAGCCCACATCAATGGCACAAACTTTTAGAGGTAGTGTAAAGTTTCCGACGTATTACGAAGACCGTGGTATGTAAACACCAGTTGCTACCTGAGCATTAGGTGGACTATGCTGGATATTTTTTCATCCGACTAGGTCCAGCGCAGTTTTTGTTTACATTTAAAGGGTCTGTAAACAACTTATTTATGGGAAGATTTGTTCTAGCCAACTTTGGTGTCATTTATCATATATTGTGTTGGAGGAAGTTCTTTTTCTGGAACTACTATTTGCCTCATGTACAATATAATCATATATTATGTATGATTTGAATGTTCAATTCTTTTTTGTTGCTATATAAGGCGATACAGAAATGAATTCGTGTAATTTTTGCAACAGAGTTGCCCTCGCACATGAAAATCCAAACTTATGAAACTCACCACATTTGTGGTTAGAAACCGCTTACCAAACGACAAGCTGTCAATAAAAATTAATATGTACATACATTGTTTGGTTTGTTATTACAACAAATATATATGTATACATACAAATATATATATATATTTATGATCATAAAAATTTATGAATAAAAACTTAAGTGAGTGGAAAATGAGTTAATGTACATACAGACACATATTTATACACACATACATACAGACATGTATATATTGTATATACATATCTTACACACACTTGAAGCGAAATGCAATCGGCATTATGTAACAATTATTTTATTAGTTTGTGCATTCATTGGCTGTGAAACCGTAATTCCCGCCAATTGAATGAACTTCTGCGCATTCATTCGAGAAATTTTGAGTGCTTTTGAATAGTTTTTTTCAAACAATTTGGAGTGGCATGAAATTAGAAAAGTTTCACATATTTTTACTTCAATACTTTGCAATATTTTGTGTTTGTTTTTGTTGAAAGCTTCAAATTTTGAAACCAATTTATTTAATATTATTTGTTGCGTGACTGGATATGGTGCGAGGGCGGATTTATTGAAGAATTTATTTGAAACTATAATAAATTTCTTTAAAAATAAACGTTTTATTTTTTTGTCAACAGCGTAGTATAGCATTGTTTGAAAAACATAATGCGTGATAGCTTTGCTGAGTTCACACTAGTAAAGGTAAGCCGCTCTTCATCGTTCAATGCGATGGTCATTACCTCCAAATTATTTCAGAGATGGTTTCTGCCACTAAGAGAGATATACAAGGCTTGAGCTATATTATTTAAAAACTTTACTCTGAACAAGGTACACCAAGTTTGTCAGGAAATTTGAAAAACCCAGAAGAAGAAATAAAGTCCTTTCTGCGCAAACAAAAACAAAACTCTATAAGTCAATCATTCCCGTCCTGCTATATGGTGCATAGACGATGACAACAGTTGATGAATCGGCGTTACGAGCTTTCGAAAGAAAGGTTTTGCGGAAGATTTACGGTTCTTTGCGCATTGGCAACGGCGAATACAGCAGTCGATGTACGAGATATACGACGACATTGACATACTTTACTTGTAGTTCAGGGAATCAAGAGCTAGGTCATGTCGTGCGTATGGACGAAAACACTCCAACGCTGACAGTATTCGACGCAGTAACCGCGGGAGGAAGCAAAGGAAGAGGAAGACCTCCATTCCGTTGGATAGATCAGGTGGAGAAGAGTCTGGCTACACTTGGAATCTCCAATGGGCGCAAAGTAGTGAAAAGGAACAACGACTGGCGCGCTGTTGTAAACTTGGCTATAACCGTGTAAGCGGTGTCTACGCCAATAAAGAAGAAAAGGCGGAGGGGAAGGTCCGATACCCTACAAAGTATATATGGTACATAATTAATCAGACTCTACATGCACCCGAACTAGTACTCCAGTTTCCGAGATATCGATCTCAAATTATACACTCGTCATTTCCCCCCCAAAAAATGAATCGGAACCGCCGACGTCAGAAAACTATAATATAAAATATAGCTGTCATACAAATGGAACGAACAAACTCTGTCTTTTTATGGAAAACTTTTTTATTTGAAGAGATATCTTCCCGAAACTCGGAGCTAACCCATATCGTTCAAGGCAACGCTTAAGTTAGGTCAGTTTCGGCTATGTCTCCTGGTTAGTCGAAGGTAACACTGCGGAAATGTTTCATCGACAGACTTGCAAAGGTGGATAATGGAGGAGAAAGATTCTGGTCATTGACGCGAGATCCATTAGTCCAGTACTAAAACGAAAGACGCCAAAGGAGATCCAGCTCAGCTCCATTCCAATGTAAGCGGAGCAAGGGTGCACCCTTTGGCTGGTTCGTGGCTTTGCAATTGCAGCGATTCCGCTATAACCGGGCAAGCGAGTCTGATTATGAAGTGGCTTGATGCCATTTTTAGTGACTACAGACACTATTTTTCCATTCTGCTATCAGAATGAAAGCTCATCTCTCCGAAAGAGGTTGCACTTCGTAGTAATACGTCTATTGTCACATTGATAACAGCCACTTCTGCCAGAAAACTACTGCAGTGGTTTGGTAGCCTAAGCTAAGAAACAGACAATTCCTTACAGAAAACTCACCCTGCAACCTTCCCTCCTAGCTTCTACACATTCGTGGAAAGGCTCTCTGCACCTCTTATCCACCGACTCCCCCCTTTCAAATATCCTCGTTCAGTCTATGCGTTGGAATTTTCAGGATTGCAGTTAAAGGAGGAGCGGATTTCGGCGTTTTCGTTTATGGACTGTTTCATATGTCCACCTTCTCTGAGCCTTAGAGCGCTATATATACTATAGCATACAACTGTCAGTACCTAACCGTTCAAAATCAAAATGAAGATATTTTTATATCTCTTTATGTGAATATTAGCGATTTATTTCTATTTTTGGTCAAGATGAATATTTTAAGTTACTGTACACAACACAAATAGCGTTCGTATGTTAAAAGGTTCTGAGAATGTTTAACATGAAAAATGTCAAACTTTGCGATAAAGTGGTGAGTTGTTAGATTGCCAAATCAGGAACTATATAAGGGAACCTGCGTCAGAAATACACCTGTGAAGGGTATTATAGCTTCGCTTCGAACTTAACGATTTTTCTAGTTTTTTGCATTGATAATCGAGTTATTTATTTATTTTTCGCAAAATTCATGGAAATTTTATTTAAGCAAATTAGTAAGTTCCAAGTGCGTGTAAAAATGATTATCTGCTAAATGAATTCGGTCGTCTGTACACAGATAATTCGGAAGTTGTTCACCAACCAGGCGACTTTTGGACTTTTTGTTTGTAAAACTTTTCTTGTTTATTTATATTTACAGTAATATACAATACATATATGGACACACCATATTCATACGGAAATCTGTGTACCTACACGTACATACATAAATAAGAGTTGGTATTTCTATTAGCCAAAAATTCCCAAACTTTTCGAAAGTTGTGCAAACGTTAGATTGGTTCTTCACAACAAAAGATAATTTCATAAATTAACCGTGCGTCTTAGCACTTGGACCATTCGGAAAGTCCAAAACATTTGGGCAAATTTTGTGAGCGGTTAGGGGGCAATTTTGTAGAACATTTCTTATGAAATGTTGTCTTCCAATATAAATATGTGCTGGCTTATTTCTATACTTTAGATTGAATTCTAAAGGCGTTAAATCAGAGATCTTGGTGGCCAATGCCCATAATCCCGAAAAATGCACTGTTTGGTGTGGTTTGTACGCTGGTGGAATCATTGGACCGTATTTTTTCAATGATGCTGTTTGACCCACCGTTACGGTGAATGGCGATCCCTATCGTTCGATGCTAACAAACTTTTTGTTGCCAAAAATGGAAGAACTGAACTTTTTTGACATGTGGTTTCAACAAGATGGCGCTACATGCCACACAGCTCGCGATTCTATGGCCATTTTGAGGGAAAACCAGAAAACACTCAAGAAATGGACCCGTTTGGCCACCAAGATTGTATTTTTAGTATTTAGACTATTTTTGTGGGGCTGAAAATCAAGTCTAATATTATCATAAAACTAGCAAATTGTGTCTAGCTTTGGAAAAACATTTTTTTTGAAGAAATTGCCTATTCCGGCAAACTCGAAAAAATTGCCCAAAATTGGACTTTCCGAATGGACCACCTAAGACGCAGCCGCGGTCAACATTTAAATGAAATTATCTTCAAAAAGTAAAAGTCATGAACCAATCTAACGTTTCAAATAAAGAACCGATGAGATTTTGCAAATTTTATGCGTTTTTTTTTTAAAAAATTATCAAGCTCTTAAAAATACCCGATATATGGACACACCATATTCATACGGAAATCTGTGTACCTACACGTACATACATAAATAAGAGTTGGTATTTCTATTAGCCAAAAATTTCCAAACTTTTCGAAAGTTGTGCAGCAAGTGGCTATCTTCACAACAAAAGTAATTGCTAAATTAAGTGTACAAGCACTTGGACACATTCGAATTGAAAATATGTGGGAGGCAAATATAGTTGTGAGCGGTTAGGAGGCACTTTTTGTAGAACTTTATCGTATGTGGTTAAACTGTTTATTACATATAAATATGTGTATGTATATATGTATACGTTTTATAGAATTCTATTGGAAGGTAGCACAGAGATTATACTTGGAGACAATATAATTCTCTGAAATGTTTGTTATAGCATTACTGAGCCTCAAGGCTATAATAAACATATTAGTAGGCCTAATTTCTGAAGACCTCTGGTCCAAAGCCGTCTACGAAGCAATCTTCTTTCTTTACTGGGTGTGAAATTATTATTTATATTATTATAACACTACTCTAGAGAGGTTAAACGAAATGTCTAGTTGAAAATAATTTAAAAAAGTTGCCACCTATTTACAAACTTAATTTAATTAAAAAAATATGACCACTAAACTATTAAAATGCGTTTACCAAACTATTGGGATTTAAAAATACAAAACCAGTTTAAACACTGAAGAGGGTTGCCACCTTTTTATATTTTTAGTATATACTGGGTGTGAAAATCTTATCAATATTATTATAAAACTAGTCTAGAGAGGTTAAAGATGTGTCTAGTTTAAAACATTTTTTTAGAAGAGTTGCCATTTATTTACAAACTATAATTAAATTAAACAGATGAGAAAAATAAATTATTAAAATACGTTTACCATTTGTTGAGATTTAAAAATGCAAAAACAGCTTAATAACTTTTTAAATACGGTTGCCACATTTTTGTAATTTTAGTATAAACTGGGTGTGAAAATATTATTTATATTATTACAAAACTAGTTTAGAAAGATTAAAGTATATAACTAGTTGAAAATAATTTTTTAGAAGAGTTGCCACTTATTTACAAAATTTAATTCAATTAAACAGTTCAGATGAATAAACTATTGAAATAAATTTATCAAATTATTGAGATTTAGTGATGCAAAAACAGTTTGAAAATTTTTAAAATAGGGTTGCCACATGTTTGTATTTTTTATATGCAAAAAAATTTTGGAGCAACTACGTAGATGTAAAAATATGCGTGCGAAAAATTTATTTGAGTAGAGCTGCCGACTGTTAGATTTTTTTTACAAACTGTAGAGCTGCCAACTGTTCAAAAATAAAATGTGTCTGTGTCGAAAATAACTTTGAGTGAAGTTGGCAACCATTTTAAAATTGCTCAGATAACAATAGAGTTACCAACTGTTGAACATTAAAACAAAAACAATTTATACGGTACGGAACAGTTAAATGTTTTTTGACAAACTGTAGAGTTGCCAAATATTGGAAACTAAAATATACATATACATATGTGCCGAAAATAAATTTGAGTAGAGTGGCTAACTATGTATTTGATTTTTTGTTTTTACAAACTGTAGAGTTGCCAACTGTTCTAAAAAAAGTATATGTACCGAAAAAACTTTGAGTAGAGTTGCCAATTATTTGAAATGTAAAGAGTATTTAGTAAAATAAAACTTCCTATCTTCTTGAAATCATCAAATCACCGAGGCTTCACAAAATTTTAAAACTAATCTCTTCATATAATTTTCCAAATCCTTACAAACTCCTCTCTATTTTTAATGAGAGAGTATACAAGCAAACTTTCTCTCCCCTTTCTCCATTGTCTATCATTTTTCTACATGTTACGAAGAAAATTTAAATATAAATTTGAAACTAGTGACGATTAGCGCAGCAAGAATTACCAATCTGCAAAGTTACCATGCGGACACCACGGCGTATGAGTAACCAAAAATTGTATGGAATAATTGATCATAGTAAACCTGCTTATGACTTTAGATATAAACTGAACTTGTTTTTATTTATTTATGGGTAAGTTAAGTCAATTATTGGAGAAAAATGTTTTTGTACGTGACTACCATTCGATTTGTCTCTAGTGTGAATCCCAAAATTTTGGAAAAACCCATAAAAATTTAGAAAATAATCATTGTCAGACCCTAAAACTCTGTTCATCACATTTGTAAATGAATTGTTAACAACTACGTCAGCTATTGTGGGGCATTTTAAATTTACAATCATTTTTTTTTATTAAAATATTAATTTATGCAAACACATATTTTATTGTTTTTTCGAATAAAATCAGCGCTTCACTTTATGAAATTTTAATTTAACAAATTTCACGCAATAACCACATCAACGCAAATGGCCCAGTCCGAGAGTCGAAGCAACCATATTAATTAAAAATATAAATAATATTTCAACTTCGGCGGTAAGAACCTAAAGGCGATCAATTTACCGCTATTCACCAATATCTTTATATTACTATATATATATATACCTATATATATATGTATATATTATAACCTTGCCTCACATATTTATTACTGCGCTCTTGGACATTCTCCCAAATATGCATTATTTACTGCGCAAACGCACACACTTGCATCCATTAATTATCTGCTCGGCGGCGTTTGTTTAAACGTTCGCGGTTGGTTAATATAAAATTGCTGGGCCGCTCTTGGCTATGCGCTCGTGAAATGATGGGGCGCGGATTTTATTGCACTAACCAAACATACTTATGTATGTATATACATATGTACATATATAGAAATAAAGTATGTCATGATATTCGCGAATGTCGAACATGAAGGAAATTATTGATGGATTAAATTTATGGTGTATTGAATATGCTTTTTACGGAAAAGGTGGGTTATAAAATTCTTTATTAATAAAATAAAATTAAAATTAAAACTAAAATCAAAATTATTATTAAAATTAAAATTAAAATCAAAATTAATATTAAAAGTAAAATTAAAATAAAATTTAAGTTAAAATAAAATTAAAATTAATATTAAAATCAATATTAAAATTAAAATCAAAATTAAAATCAAAAAAGATTAAAAGTAAAATTAAAATTAAAATCAAAAAATACATTAAAATTAACATTAAAAGTAAAATAAAATTAAAATTAAAATCAAAATTAATACTAAAATCAAAATTAAAATTGAAATCAAACTTAAACGAAAATCGAATTAAAATGAAAATGACAATTAATATTAAAATTAACAATAAAATTAAAAGAAAATTTAAAATTAAAATCAAAATTATTATTAAAATTAAAATTAAAATCAAAATTAATATTAAAAGTAAAATTAAAATAAAATTTAAGTTAAAATAAAATTAAAATTAATATTAAAATCAACATTAAAATTAAAATCAAAATTAAAATTAAAATAAAATTAAAATCAAACTTAAACGAAAATCGAATTAAAATGAAAATTAATATTAAAATTAACAAGTAAAATTCAAAATTAAAATTAAAATAAAATTAAAATTAAAATCAAAATTAATACTAAAATCAAAATTAAAATTGAAATCAAACTTAAACGAAAATCGAATTAAAATGAAAATGACAATTAATATTAAAATTAACAATAAAATTAAAAGAAAATTTAAAATTAAAATCAAAATTATTATTAAAATTAAAATTAAAATAAAATTAAAGTTAAAATCAAAATCAAAATCTAAATTAAAATAAAATTAATTTTAAAATTAAAATTAAAATCAAAATTAAAATTGAAATCAAACTTAAACGAAAATCGAATTAAAATGAAAATTAATATTAAAATTAAAATTAAAAATAAAATTAAAAGGAAATTTAAAATTCAAATTAAAATTAAAATTAAAATCAAAATTAAAATTGAAATCAAACTTAAACGAAAATCGAATTAAAATTAAAATTAAAAATAAAACTAAAAGAAAATTTAAAATTTAAATTAAAATTAAAATTAATATTAAAATCAACATTAAAATTAAAATCAAAATTAAAATTAAAATTGAAAAAAATTAAAATCAAAATTAAAATTGAAATCAAACTTAAACGAAAATCAATTAAAATAAAATTTATATTAAAACTAAAAATTAAATCAAAATTAAAAATAAATTTAAAATCAAAATCAAAATCAAAATTAAAATTAAATAAAAATCAAACTTAAAATTAAAATCAAAATTAAAATTGAAATCAAACTTAAACGAAAATTAAAAATTAAAATTAAAATAAAATCAAAATCAAAATTAAAACCAAAAGTAATAAGTAAGAAAAGGCTAAGTTTGGGTGCAACTGAATCTTTTATACTCTTACAACTTGCAAGCCGTCAACCAGACGATAGGAGTCCTTGACTTGAACTTCCCTAATTCGTAGTTGCCATAATACTCAAAATACTTCGAGTTATGGAAGGAAATTTTTATGAAATTTTTCAATTGCCAATCCAAGAGTTCGAGTTATGGAAGTTCAACTGGATATATATATATATAACGCATGTGCTGACCGACATATTCGGGGTTTGTTAGAGAAACGAGAATTATTCTACAGGTATACTATATGTAGTATATGAGAATTGGGGGTAATATCGACCCGATTTTATCTATATTTGTCAATACTACATGCTATTAACATGCTATGAGATTCATTAAGGTACCTCACATATGTATATAATCACCAATCATATGGAGTAAAGTCACTAGGATGTTAAATGTTTCTTACACAAGGGCTAGGTCACATTTTCGCACAAGTTTATCCATATTAAGCACAAAGACGCACCGTTATCAGTAAAACATGCTCTCTCATTTACATAGATATAACTCACATGTTGGCCGATATATGCAGAATAAAGCCAACTGGAAGTTCGCAAAAATATTTAGTAATTCATCATTATCTATTCTGTCGCCTTCAATGAAATCCTCTCCAGATGTAAAGCCAACGATTTTTTCAGTCCTCGAAACACTTTTCATAAGCACTTTTTGTGAAGGCCTTTAGCTCCTTCAGCGAATTTTGTTTTATTCTTTCGATCGACTGAAAACGATTCATTCCGATGATTGTTGACTTGTCAAACTCATATACCCATTTCTCAGCGGCAGGTATAGTCCTCTCCAGGAATGTGGGATCAGAATTCGCGCGATCAAGCATGTCCAAAGAGATCTGCTTAAGGTACTCTTTTGAAAAAAATAGAAAGCTTTATAGGGACGAGTTGAGTAAGAACGTGTTTCGTACCCAAAATATCCACCAAAATCGTTAGAACAAACTCTCGAACTCGCGCTCTCTTGTCATCCTCTATCACTTGCCTGACGATTTTCAAGCGCCATATCCTTCACTGAATATATTTTTCAGTATAAGAGGTCGAAGATCGTTCAAAACGAGAATTGTCTTCAACAATCTCTCAACCGTCTTTGAAGACGGGATCAGATCTATGGAACGACAGTCGAAATATCAGACGACTGCTACCTCGTTGGTTATGCGGCAAGGAGAAACATGAAAGAAAGTACTTAATATGGCGCAGAGTCGAAAATAATTGAACAATGACACAAACCATACCATGTTTAAGCGCCAACGATGAACGGAGAACATTGGAAGTTTAATAATTTCGACTCGTTGTTGGATCGTATATCTTTCGATGATGAAATGGCAAACTTTACTGAAGAGAAATGTCAAAAGAGCGGGAAAAAATATGGCGTCGTTTGCTATCCTTTTGGAGCGTCTCTAAAAACCCGTTATTAACAATATCTAAAGTTCAGTAGCAGCCAAGCTCTACTAAAGTATGTATTATATGCGCCTAAAGGTATGCTTGCATTCATGCATTACAAAATATCTCTACTTCCTGCAAAGTCTTTTTCGGTCAAAAGTGTGTGTATTTTTGTTAATATGTATGTGTGTTGTTACATTTACACCAAAATTATTGGCACAATTCAAATCTTTTGATTTATAAATGTCGATATTTGCATAAATTTCAACGGTCAAGGGCATTTAGGCACACAAGCCTATTGACAGAGTATGAAATATAACTTTAATGCCTTCAGTAAATACACAACAGGCACAAATTTGCAGATTTACCTACAATGGCGAATAGTATTTAGTATCTGAATGCTATAATATATCTCTTTAGAAATTTTAGTAAATATTTTCCACCACATTTGAGCGCATAACTAACGGTATTCGAGGTTAGTTACAAATTAAAAATACCGCTGAAATAAATATGAATATTCCTCCTTAGTAACTCAGTATATATAATAAATTAAATATGTATATATGTGTAAATATGTATTGCTTTCATCCCGAACACGAATTATCTAATTTACGAGCGTCAAGCTGCCAACGGTAAATTCCTCATTGATTTATTTAGATTGACAGTTGCAGCGCTTCACTCTAACTGTTTAAGCTATGAACTATATTTACACAAAAACAACAAAATATCACTATAATCAACTAACGGTAAAGTAATTAATGCAGGTAAATACAGAGCTAGTTTATTTGCTAACAAATACGCCAACACACAAACACTTGCACGCAGAGAATAATGAAAAATTATTTAATTACTGGCTAAGTGAAGCCCGCATAATTAATATTTGATAAATTATTAATGATTTAAATTATTTGATTGATAGCTTATATAAATTTAATTAGAATGCAGGTATTTCAATTAAAGCATAAACTTTGTAAATAGTTATTTGTTGCTGGGTAGGAGTAGTGACGAAAGGCGTAACGAAATATTTGGTGACGAGATTTGGAAAAAAACGACTTTCCAAGATTAGTTGGGGGAAATCGATTTTGCGGCGATATTACAGTTTTAAGTTACGAACCATAGTTTTTGAGACAAGAAAATGAGGGAAAGTCGAGATCTGCTTCTAGAACTACCAGAAAAGTCACATTCTGTTGTCAGACAAGATTCAATATAAACGAACTTAGTGGCAAAGCTGTGGCCAAGAAAAGGCTTCGTTATCTGACTTCAATAGGAAAATCGAATGATAAATGTAAGTTATCCATACTAACCTCAAAATCTCAAAAATTTTATTTATCATCTGGTCAAATTTGACCCAGATTGACCAAAAAAAAAAAATAAATTTTACATTTCTAAAAACAAATATTTTTTTCCGCTTTCAATATAGACTCCCAGTAAGCCAAATACTCAAGACAATTTCCCATATACTTCATATAAGTCACAGCTGTGATGGGCTCCAAAGCCTGCAGCTCATTTTGATTTTATTCAGTCTCAGATCATTTTTGGAGCGCTTTCCGCTACATTGTTAGATATCCGGTTTTCCAATAGGGATGATATGATTTCTAAGTGTCGTTTCGGCTATTTTTGATATGTCCTGATCTGTTATTTTTATACTCATTTCATTCAAATGTTTACAAGTATTATAGTTTTGTTCACATAACGGTTGTTTGTAAGTCCTAAAACTAAAAGAGTCAGATATAGGGTTATATATACCAAAGTGGTCAGGGTGACGAGTAGAGTTGAAATCCGGATGTTTGTCTGTCCGTGTCCGTCCGTCTATGCAAGCTGTAACTTGAGTGCAGATATCATGATGAAACTTGGTACACGTATTTCCTGGCTCCATAAAAAGGTTAAGTTCGAAGATGGGCAAAATCGGCCAACTGCCACGCCCACAAAATGGCGAAAACCGAAAACCTATAAAGTGTCATAACTAAGCCATAAATAAAGATATTATAGTGAAATTTGGCACAAGGATCGCATTAGGGAGGGGCATATTTGGACGTAATTTTTTTGGAAAAGTGGAGTGGCCCCGCCCCCTACTAAGTTTTTTGTACATATCTCGAAACTACTATAGTTATGTCAACCAAATCCTATAAAGTCGTTTCTTTCAGGTATTTCCATATACAGTTCAAAAATGGAAGAAATCGGATAATAAGCACGCCCACCTCCCATACAAAGGTTATGTTGAAAATCACTAAAAGTGCGTTAACCGACTAGCAAAAAACGTCAGAAACACTAAATTTTACGGAAGAAATGGCAAAAGGAAGCTGCACCCAGGCTTTTTTTAAAAATTGAGAATGGGCGTGGCCTCGCTCACTTATGGACCAAAAACCATATCTCAGGAACTACTTAACCGATTTCAATGAAATTCGGTATATAATAGTTTCTTAACACCCTGATGACACGTACGAAATATGGGTGAAATCGGTTAACAACCACGCCTTCTTCCAATATAACGCTATTTCGAATTCCATCTGATGCCTTCTCTGTATAATATATACATTAGGAACCAATGATGATAGCGGAATAAAACTTTACACAAATACGGTATTTGAAAAATGTGTAAATGTCGGATAATGAAATCTCGATTATCACTTTATCATGCAGAGTATAAAATGTTCGGTGACACCCGAACTTAGCCCTTCCTTACTTGTTTTCATTGCATTCAGTAATGTTACAAATTCATCATGGAAAGATATACGCCAGAACAACGTTTACAAATTATGCAATTTTATTATGAAAATAATCGTTCTTAAATTGCACCTTTTCGTGAGCTTTTGCTATTTTATGGTCGTACTAATCGTTCACCTGTGCTCGCTATTCGTTGACTTGTTGAAACTTTCGAACGCCCATTTTCTTTACACAATGTTCAAGTGCCAATAAAACAAAGAACCGCTCAAAGTAATGAACATATTGCTTTCGTTCAGGCAAGTATTGTTGAAGACCGCAATTTATCGATTCCAAGACGTTCTCAAGATTGGGACTGTCTCAAGCCATAACCTGGAGAATTTTGAGATAGGATTTAGGGTGGAATTCGTATAAACTTGTTCTCACTCAAGAACTGAAACCATTGGATCGCCGTAAATGTCGTGAATTTGCTGATTTTGCTTTGGAGCAAATTGAAAATAAAACGATTTTTTAAGAAAATCATCTTCTCCGATGAGGCTCCCTTTCATCTGAGTGTTCCGGTAAATAAACAAAACTGTCGATTCTGGTGCAAAGAAAAACCACAAATTATTCATGCACAACCATTATATTCACCTAAATTCGGCGTTTGGTGTGCGGATTCGTCTGGCGGAATAATCGTACTTCTTTCGAAATGAAGCGGGTGACACCGTTACTGTCAATGAGCGGTATAGATCGATGATAACCAAATTTTATGGCCGCAATTTGAAAAAGTAGATCTTGACAACACGGGGCTATGCGCCACAGAAAAGTTTGGAGACATTGAATGACCTCCACGAAGTTGTGACTTAGCACCATTATTAGATTACTTCTTGTGGGTTTATTTGAAGTCATTGGTCTGTAGCAATAAATCAGACTTTCTTTAAGCTTTAGAAGTCATTTGAATTTCCGTAACAATTAGTGTGTGTTTTCCTAAATAAATCATACTACTATTATTGGAAACACCTGTAACAGGTCAATTGAAAAGTTTTATTGACAAAATTCGTTTATATCAAAATACCTTGATATCTAATGGGTCTTTCTTCACGAATTACTGAAATACTTTAAGCTTCTACTAATACTATTAGATGTTTAGTGGTTTCTTCTCTGTTAAATGCAGACAAACCATTTTTGGAAGGGCTCAATGGATTTCCTCTCTCTCTCTTATTAATCTCATAGTATCATCTCTAATCTGAAACTTACTCTATAGAAATCAGTCTCTCTTAAAATAAGATTTCTCTACGTTATTGTTTCAACAAATATATTTAATATTTCAAGCAAACGTACCATTTAACCGTATTGATTGTCAAACACAATTCACATGAATGCGTCAATATTTTAAAACAAAGCAACATAAATTTCGGTAGATATGATTTGTTGTTATCAGACTCGCATATGTCAATATTAATTAGGTCGCTAATGAATTAGTAAATATGGCCGACTCGTCTCAGCAAACAGTGGCTTCACATGAAATAATTAGAGGGGAAGGAGAGGAGCAGAAAGAGGACGAAGATGACGCTTTGTGAAGAAATTGATTGAGATTTGTTTGGTTCACTAAAAATGCCTTAAACTTCATAGTTCTGGCAGTTGCACCCTCTACGAGACTACTTTTTTTTATAAACCTTCTATAACTAAGAGGCTCAGAGTTTCTATTAGCTAGAACATAAATATCAAAACTTAGCAATAATTTTGAAATAAATGATTAACTTCAAGTTAGATACAGGCAAATCATGCTTGAAAGGAGTCAATGGAGCTTATTAAAATAAACGTATATGTCATATTGGGAATCTTTGAGGACTCTTAGATGCTTAGATACAATATTTTTATTTAAAGCTTTAAGAGCTTATTTTTGCATTGATGAAAATTTTTCAGGTCAAAAAAGATCAGTAAAATTTCAAAATATCTTATAACCGAATAGATAGTCCTGAAAAAATCGGAAAACATCGTTTCTAGAAAAAGTTAACCACTGATCATAATTTTTAATTATGTTTGTTTTTGTAGTTTCTAATTAAATTTCGCAAATTTAGCAAACAACCTAATAAAGCTCTGAGAGCTTTTGCTTTCTCGCTTGAAAAAAACGACTCAAACTCCATTATTACTGTAGTTCTTTACTCGGATTTGTAAGTAGAGGGCTTGAGAAAGCTCTAAAAGCGTTTACAGAACTTTTGGAAAGCTTTTCCATACCATTATCGTTTGGAAAAGATTAGTTAAACTCCAATATTGCAATAGTTCTCTAGAAAGCTTTGCAAGTAGAGGGCTAAATAAAGACCTAAGAGCTTTTCCTGACCTTTTGAGAAATTATTTCATGCCGTTCTCGCTTAAAAGACCACTTAAAATCCATTATTCCTGTAGCTATGTACTAAGTTTTGCAAGCAAAGGGCTTAATAAAGCTCTGAGAGCTTTTTCTGAACTTTTCGAAAGCTTTTACATACCATTCTCGTTCGAAAAGATGAGTTAAATACCATTATTGCTATAGTTCTGTACTAAGCTTCGAAGGTTGAGGACTTAATAAAGTCATGAGAGCTTTTGCTGAACTTTTGCAAAATATCTTCTTGCCATTTTTGTTTAAAAAATTCACTTTAATTTCATTATTCCTGTAGTTCTATTCTAAACATTGCAGTAGAGGACCTAATAAGGCTCATAGAGCTTTTACTGCCCTTTTGAGACATTTTTCATGTAATTTTGTTTTAAAAAGTAAACTTTTAAGTTAAGTTAAATTCTAAAATTTATTTCGGAGTTATAAATGACAGATCGTGATTTCCCTGAAGTTTAAGCTTCACAGGTAGAAAACTTAATAAAGCTTCTTGAGCTTTCACTGGCATTACGAGTATAAGAATGTTTATTGACGTCATTTTTGGGAACACTATTTTACTAACAAAATTTTACTCGAAAAAATATTTATCTAGAATAACTTTAATGGAAATTGGGATCCCTCCCACGAAACTTTTCCTCTCCCACAAATGAGCTATTATTGATTGCGCATATTCGTATTAAAAGCCCGCCTGTATTTAGTGGCACAACAGTGCATTACATAACGGCACATCGCTTCACATTATAATGCGCCGAATGCAACCATAATTAGGATATCTGCATAATTAGTGGTAAACAATCACGATTTGATTCATATGTGTGGCTATTTAATGTGCCTATGTGCATAACGGTATATAAATAAACAGTGCAGTTATGAAATAAATATGTGATTATTAAATTAGATGAAATTCGCTACGGAGAAAGCGCTCAACAGAAAGTTCATTTGAATTATTTGACCTTAAGCAAAGCGATGGAACGAAGTAAAAATAACGGAATTTATAATAAAGCCGATTTAAGTCTGGTAATGATGATGGATTTCGCTGGAAATGGATGGTATACATTAAAAGATTATTTATGCTTTCCACAAGTTTCTAGGAACATAAATTATTGTAAAGGGCAGCGCATGTGAAATTTTTGATTTCTATTAAAGCTTACGGCTAGTAAAGGTGTCCACATGGGAGACCGAGTCTCAGTAAGCGATCAATTTAAGATTAGTCTCATTCTGTTACCGAAAATATTGTCTGTTTACTTACATATATCCATATGGGTGTAAATGGACCCTATAGGTTATACTGGTGGATTTTACGCAACTCTAAAATTATGGACTTACATTAATACAGGGGCGGATCCAGGGTTGGTGGGAGCGCTCGGTGGCGTTCGTAGATGTTGGTAAAGTTATACATGATTTCCACCATAAGTGACACTCTGCGAAGAAAAGGACCATGAGTTCTAAGTAGAAAATTATATAGTCAGTCATAACTTTGAAGTCCTCCAAATCCAACACAGAATAACTCTTGCCAAGACTTGACTTCTTGAGAAGCTGTACGAATTATATGACGACATTGATATGATAGAAATGGATGAAATCACTCCGGCTCTAAGAGTATTCGACACAGTACTCGTCGGTGGAAGCAGGGGAAGAGGAAGACCCCCACTCGAATGGACAGATCAGGTGGAGAAGGACCTGGCTGCACTTGGTATCTCGCATTCGCCAAATTGCGAAAAGAAGAAATGGTGAAACTGGTGCGCAGTCGAATTGACTCAAACGTCTCACTTTTGAAGGCAGAAGGTTGGATGTTTTCTAATTTGATGAAAAGATAACTGAAAATGTTCTTACTTCGATAATTATTATTTCCTTGAGAAAATTACAAAATTTTTCGGTTTCTGATCATTTTTTTTTCAAATAATAACCATTAGCGAAATTATTGGACAAACAGATTGATATTCGTCATAACTTCATAAAACAATGTCTTGTCACCAGTAATGATGCGTTTAATGAATGTAGTGGGGTCCTCGGCTACGTTATCAGATATCTCATTTGCGACCTCCACAAAATCTTTTTGCAAAAGATTCAGATCTTTTGGTACGAGTCTAGTATTGTTACATTTCGTACCCAAAACAGTAACCAAAACGCAAGCCAAAACAATAACCAAAACATTACCAAAACATTAACCAAAACGTTAACCGAAACATTAACCACAACATTAACCAAAACATTAACCAAAACATTAACCGAAACATTATCCAAAACATTAACCAAAACATTAACCAAACATTAACCAAAACAATAACCAAAACATTAACCAAAACATTAACCAAAACATTAACCAAAACATTAACCAAAACATTAACCAAAACATTAACCAAAACATTAACCAAAACATTAACCAAAACAATAACCAAAACATTAACCAAAACATTAACCAAAACATTAACCAAAACATTAACCAAAACATTAACCAAAACATTAACCAAAACATTAACCAAAACATTAACCAAAACATTAACCAAAACACTAACCAAAACATAACCAAAACATTAACCAAAACAATAACCAAAACAATAACCAAAACAATAACCAAAACATTAACCAAAACATTAACCGAAACATTAACCAAAACATTAACCATTAACCACATTAACCAAAACATTAACCAAAACATTACCAAAACATTAACCAAAACATTAACCAAAACATTAACCAAAACATTAACCAAAACATTAACCAAAACATTAACCAAAACATTAACCAAACATTAACCAAAACATTAACCAAAACATTAACCAAAACAATAACCAAAACATTAACTAAAACATTAACCAAAACATTAACGAAAACATTAACCAAAACATTAACCAAAACATTAACCAAAACATTAACGAAAACATTAACCAAAACAATAACTAAAACTTTACCCAAAATATGTTGAGTCGAGCCAAGCCTTTCTTTACCTTTTTTTTCATCGTCATTAAAATACGTGTATGATCGGCTGGTAAGTGGCAAGTCTCCTATGACTTCACCACCTTTACTGTACGGCTCAAATTTAATCAGATGGTATACTAATAGAACTAATCATATGATGTTCACCATAAAGATTTAAAGTAACTTGCAATAAAAATGCATATTTTATTAGCTAACAATTGAAGATGGCATTAAGTATATATGTATTTGTAAATGTGTGTGTATTTGTGTTGCAATATGAAAGCAATTGTGCGGTAAAACAAACAGTCAATTAAGCCTGATTGCAGGTATACTAATAATACGAGATAAATCATTCAATAACACCAACATTCCAGACCGTAATTATTAAAGTAAACGCTCTGCGACACACACACACACACACACCCACACAGCAGTGCTTAGATCTACAAGCAATGCCAATTTAGGACACAATTCTCGCCCCACAATTAAGACGAAATTACAAGACGTCACATATGTTGCAAGCAGATTTCAGATTTTAATGAAAAACTCCCCAAGCGTTTGTGTCTAACGGTTTTCTCAGTGTTCTCCCTGCGGACAAGAAAATGTGTTGAAAGATGTAGGAATGTAAATACGTGTGTGTGCTTGTGTGTGTAAGTCAAATTGACCTTAAGATCAGAGTCATCGCTGGCAGCTATACTCCACTTCCCGCAATGAAATTAATGTAGGACAGCAGGCGTATATACAAACATACATACATATGTATATGAAATCAAAATATATATACTCATATATATTTCAGCATTAAATCAGCAGTCTAAGCGCCCGACCATATGTCGACACGTTTTACAACAGAAAATAATTACGCTCAAGTCATGTTCAAATGGACGAACAATTCACGTGTGTCCTCCCAAATACATTAGCAAGTGACATATGAATATGTAACAAATATGCAACCCTGTAGGAAATTATTAGTTGAAGTTAAAGAACAAAATTCAGCAAATATTCCTCTCCACTTTTGGTTAGTTTGAAGTCTATTGGACCAAATAGTCTAAGCTCTTTTGGAGCGCAGTGGGAGGGGAATAGAGTTGAACAGGGTATTGCCGTCTCAATCTCGCAAATGTATTTGTCGAAGTTACAATCGAGTTTAATTTGATTCAGCATTCTCACAAACTTCTTTTAAATGTAACTCTTAATAAAATCCAGTTAGAAGGTCTTTAACCTACGTTCCTAGAAAGTGCTCTACGACAGCGTTTATAATACTGACGCTTTGTGCTTTTGTTGTGAGTTGTAAATATCTAGACAGACACACCTTCAGCAAACATAGCGCCGTAACAAATTTGCGGTTAGCTCAAAACGTTTCATCGATTCATGAAGATCTGGTAATCGATTTTTAGAGAATTTTGGTTATCCTTAAGAACCAAAGTTTACAGCTGTTCAACTGAGGTCCATTGTTTCCCTTGCCTCGAGGATAAACTATGCGACGTAACCTAACCTAAGCGCATAACAATCCAGGATCTAGGATACAATCATTAAATTACTTTAATTTGGTCGTCTAAGTCTGAAACTACATTCAGTTTTACGAGTACTTGATGATCCTATAAGAGATTTTTCTAGAAAATATTCAAACGAGCCAAAATTATTTCGTGCTGATCTTCTGCGAGAAAACCAATATCATAATCAGAACGGAGAGCCAAGCCAAGGCGGATGTCACGAAAGCAGAGCTTAGCGCTCTATTAAAATTTCATGAGACCCATTTCTTTTACATTTATCCCAAAACTGTGGAAAGAAAATTGCCCTTTTTATCATGTCGATCGATTCGGGTTTAATTTTTCTTTTCATAGGCTGTCGAAAATACTTCGAGGAGTGTAGCTACAACTGCTTTAGATCCACTGATTTTCAAGCAGAACATAAACCTGAAAGATATATAACTTGATTTGACCCTATTTCAAGCAGTTGGTATTGTGAAAAACTGTAAATAAACCCTAATAGTCTTCATGGATCTCGTCATAGGCTGATTGAGACTAGGAAGACTAGTTATACTTAGACGAGCTATGTAGGACCAGGATTGATTCGAAATCAGTCATCATATCACGTGAGATACCTTTTATTAGGCTACTATTTTCGATTCTAGACAGTACATTGGTTTTGTATATAATAATTATGCTACTCGAGCCTCTATCAGGCTACATTAACAACATTCAAGAGGATTGGACCCAAATTTCGAACAAATTTTTTTACAGTATTCAATTAGACTTGACTGTATATGAAATCTAGGTAAAGTGTGAAATAAGAACATGACAAAATAGAGCAAGAAAACGGAATAAAGTAGAGAAAATCATAACATTGATTCGGTCATCTAAAATCACCGTTTGTCAAAATGCGAGCCCAAGACAGCGAGGTTAGGCACTCCTTGACCAACCTGTTTCCTTCTCTGAAGGAGGCTGCACTTCTCCCCAAGCTTTTATCCAACCATAAAGATGTTCCCCGCACCTCTCCTCCAACAGCTTCTTCATACCCACAACTCCCTCGTCGGTATATAGGCTGAAAAAAAGCCGCCAGAGTTCGGTTTGGCGACTCCATGATCCAAGTGATTCGGTATGAAGTCAAATTGTGTGAGGATATCCGAATGTTCAGATACGTGTTCTTTTCTCTGAGTCTGATAGGAACTTTCGCAGCCAAACACCTTCCGACGATGTCTACGGGCACTATATGCAAGATGGTGTTAAGTTCGACGGTTGGACCTTAGTGCTCCACACATGCCGATGAGCGCCGCCCATTCAAGCGTACTAATTCGAGTTTTTAGGTCGATATGTGGCAATAGATGAAACTTGGCTCCATCATTTCACTGTGAAGTCCATTCGCAAACCATCCAAGTGGCGAAAATCCGTGAATTGGGCTTCGAATTGCTTCCCATGCACCGTATTCTCCAGACCTGGACACAGCGACTATTTTATGATCTCAGATCTCAAAAAAATGCTCGTTGAGGAAAGTTTTTTGTCGAATGAAGAGGTGATCACCGAAACTAAGGCCTATTTTAAAGCAAAAGATAAATCGTTCTACGAAAAGTTGGAGGGTCGCTACAATCAGTGAGCCACCCTTGAAGAGAACTATGTTGTGTTATACTATAATAGTCCGAGAGCTTTTCAATTTACCTGTTAATATTACCTTAATATTATCTTATGTTTAACCAACTTTACTCCAACGGTATGCTGACGTCCTCCTAACTAACTCTAAAGGTCTCTAAATTTATAGGAAATACAGCATATTCTTAAATTTTATTTAATTGTCTTTGTGATTGCCGTCTTTCCACTGTGTTCTCCCCAAGTTCCTAGTTCAAGCAAGTGGATTCGTTAAAGAGAAAAAAAAAAAATAATTAACTCGACTACAATTCAAGCAAATTGGAAAGCACTGTCATATTAGAATTTCTTTAAAGCGCTATCAGCTTGCTCCTTCTGATGACTTAACTGCGGTCGCTTCGGATTAGTTAACTTATAAATTCTCCTTCCGGTCAACTGCTAAACCCAACAGCGAATTTCAACTGTTTTTACTTTGAAGATTAAACTCCATGAATTAAAATTATATTTTTTTCTTGTATTTATTTACAACTCTTTGCTGGCGGTCTCTAGAGTATAATAGAAGTAAAAAAATCAATTACTAAATCTTTCTCTCCACCGAGTTTGTTAAGTGCTCTCCACTTGCCTTTAAAAATGTCTGTTTACATATAAAATTTAGTATTTGCCTTTAACATTTGCATATTCAAATAAATTACCGCAGAAGACGGGATTTATTGATTTGCGAGCGTTGCGCCTAATTGGGCGTAAAACGTGCGATAAAAACATTTGAAAGAGAAAACAATAAATACAAGAGAAAAAGGTGCCTTTCGCAATCATGTAATCTGCCATTTGACTAATTCGGATTTGTGCGTGAAACGAAGGAGAATAAGCGTAAATATACTTAGGTATATACCAGACCCATATATGTACTTACATATATGTGGCTATATGTAGGACACAATATATACATATGTACGTATGTACCTTAGTATATTTTCTAATTTATTTTTAGAAATTCGAATGATTTAGCGATTTGCTTCGTCTAGTCTTGGAAGGGGGTCTAATCTCACCTTTGAATGCTTACATCGAATGCGTGTAGCGGTATGTCTCAATGAATTCTCTTTGAGCACAAAAGTATACTACGGAATTTGTAAGTCTATAAAATTGAGGCACACTACGACGCAAAGCCTACAGGCTGCCGTTTACAGCAACAACAAAAAGGAAGGCTCCACTGCATGGCAGATGTCAGCGATTTTTCCCACCATTGCCAACGTTTTCGTATTGATTTATTCGCGCTCCTTTTCTGCTCGGTTGCCACGCATTATTCATTATTTTATTGTTTTTATACTTTTGTTGTCTTTTTTGTTTTATTTTAACGGTATTCTGCGCTGTGCCGAGCATTGAAATGTGGATATGTGTGTGTAAGTATATAGTAGCCAGCGGCACTTGCGGCAAAGAACGGTAATTTAGATAATGCGGCAGGAAGCAAGCAAGTGTGTCATCAAAGCCATTTCTATATTGATTCCCAAACCGATAGCTGTGTCTTAAATTATTGAAATTTTGTCGCAAATATTGTACTTTTTGCTACTCAAATTCAATTGTTAACTAAAATATTTAGCTTTAAGTGTATGATTTTGAGCATTTACGACCCAAATGAGGGGGAATATTTCTTTGATCATCTTTCGGCCAACAAGCATCTCGCATAAACTTGATCTATGAATTAAGACAGTCTATCTAAGAAGAATTCTTATACAGATACCGTTATGATTTTTAATCCGTTACGAACAATCTCAAAGCAACCACAGAGATAACAGCGCCATCTGTGCTTCACACAAATATTTCCGTTAACATAATTAGAGATATTGCGCAACTTTTTTTGAATACTGTAAAATAATTATTTATAGAATTTTTATTTTCCAAAAAGGGATAAAAAAGACGGCTTATGTCACTAAAGGATGAAGTAAGTAAGCAAGCAAGGTCCGCTTCAAGTCGGAGATGCCTAATGGTTAGAAAGAATAGCCCAGTAATTGCATTAATCGGAAGTATTTTGAAAAGAACTTTATCCCTCACAAAACGCTTTCGATATTTCCTGAAAATAATTTTTGTTAAGGCTTCTGGTAGTAAAAATTCTGCGGAAAAATCAAAATCATTTGAACAGGCTAGCGAAAGATGCCGAGCTCTATTGCTATCTCTCTAACACATGCCTGTAGATTTTCAAGCACCATATTCTTCACTGTTTTAATACATATATTCATCAGTTGAAGAGGTAGAAGCATGTCCAGAACGAGGCAAGTCTTATCGGTCTCTCGAAGTCTTTGTACCACACGTAGGATTGTGGTTTTGTTAAAACTGAATCATAGTAAGCCTTTTCCAACATTCTCAATGATACCGCACACGAAATTTGTTTATAAATACACAATTTGTGATAAATTCTTTTTTCGATATTTTTATCCATTGTAAAAATCGCAACGCCCTACTGAGGTGTTCCGACTTAAGCAGCTGCTGTAAACAAACTGGTTGACAGATGGCGCTCATATTTGGCATGGTAATTAAGGACAGTCTTATCAACTTAGTAAATATCATTTACCGGGGGTATTTTATTACAATTTTCGGATACTTTTTTCGTCAACTTGCCTACTATCTCGTCTCTCCGATTGAAGCAGCTGACTTCATTTGACATCCGAATTTTTGCCAACGCAAATAAAAGTGATCAGCGAAGGAATTCAAACGTAATAGTGTGATTGCTCTATATTTAGCTGGAAAATCACAATCAGCAATTGTTCGTGAGCTCAAACACCTTAATGTGAATAAAGTTTTTGTTTATTGCACCATCACTCGTTACAATGATACTGGTAGCATCGCAAAACGCCATGGAGGTGATCATCAAAAGACTGCAACGTCACGTGAGATGGTTCGGAAAGTGAAGAAGCGACTTAAGCGAAATGCACGACAAAGTGTCAATCAAATGGCTAAAGAACTGAAAATATCCGACGGCAGCATCCGATGCATATGGAAAAATGAGCTCAAGGTCAAGCCTTACAAGTTCCAAAGGCCCATGATCTCACACCGAAGCAGGAAAAAGTAAGACTTGAGAGAGCGAAGCAGTACCTTCGCTTGGCCGAAAGCAGTCAAATTCCGAACAGTGTGTTTTCTGACGAAAAAATTTTTCCAATCAAGCAATTCGTAAACTGTCAAAACGATAGGGTTTACTTGACCGACCGTTCATACGAGAATCTAAGTCATCGGTTGGCCACCAGGAGACAGCATCCGTCACAAATAATGGTTTGGGCCGCTGTCACCGCAGATGGGCGCTCTCCAATTGTTTTCATCGAGCCTGGCGTCAAAGTAAATGCGACATATTATCGGAAAAGTCTTCTGGAGGCTGCTTTGCAGCCGTGGGCAAACAAACATTTCGGTCGCAGGCCATGGACGTTTCAACAAGACTCAGCACAGTCTCACAAAGCGCGAGTGAACCAAGAATGGCTGAAAAACAACGTTCCGAACTTCATTACGACCGCACAATGGCTCTCGAATTCACCAGATGCGAATCCAATGGATTATTCTCTCTGTGCCATTTTGGAGAGCAAGGTCCGAAGTAAAAAATATACCAGTCTCGAGATGCTGAAGAAAGCCATTGTCCGTGAGTGGGCCAAAATACCGGCAAGTCACATTCGGGCAGCTTGCGATTCGTTTTTTGACCGTCTCAAGGCCATAGTTAAAATAAAAGGAGGTCTTATCGAGCAAAAGTGAATTGGTTCTGAATTTATGATATTTTCACACATTTTGTCCTTTAAAATAAATAAAAATAATTTTCCAAACGAAATGGAGCCTGTATAACTCATCGACAATAACTTCCTAGAGATATGATACTATGTGGCTTAATATGTAAAGGATGCCTTTTTATACTCTCGCAACAATGTTGCTAAGGAGAGTATTATAGTTTTGTTCACATAACGGTTGTTTGTAAGTCCTAAAACTAAAAGAGTCAGATATAGGGTTATATATACCAAAGTGATCAGGGTGACGAGTAGAGTCGAAATCCGGATGTCTGTCTGTCCGTGCAAGCTGTAACTTGAGTAAAAATTGAGATATCATGATGAAACTTGGTACACATATTTCTTGGCTCCATAAAAAGGTTAAGTTCGAAGATGGGCAAAATCGGCCAACTGCCACGCCCACAAAATGGCGAAAACCAAAAACCTATAAAGTGTCATAACTAAGCCATAAATAAAGATATTAAAGTGAAATTTGGTACAAAGGATCGCATTAGGGAGGGGCATATTTGGAAGTAATTTTTTTGGAAAAGTGGGCGTGGCCCCGCCCCTACTAAGTTTTTTGTACATATCTCGGAAACTGCTATAGCTATGTCAACCAAACTCTACAGAGTTGTTTCCTACAGGCATTTCCATATACAGTTCAAAAATGGAAGAAATCGGATAATAACCACGCCCACCTCCCATACAAAGGTTATGTTGAAAATCACTAAAAGTGCGTTAACCGACTAACAAAAAACATCAGAAACACTAAATTTTACGGAAGAAATGGCAGAAGGAAGCTGCACCCAGGCTTTTCTTAAAAATTGAAAATGGGCGTGGCGTCGCCCACTTATGGACCAAAAACCATATCTCAGGAACTACTAAACCGATTTCAATGAAATTCGGTATATAATATTTTCTTAACACCCTAATGACATGTACGAAATATGGGTGAAATCGGTTCACAACCACGCCTTCTTCCAATATAACGCTATTTTGAATTCCATCTGACGCCTTCTCTGTATAATATATACATTAGGAACCAATGATGATAGCGGAATAAAACTTTACACAAATACGGTATTTGAAAAATATGTAAATGACGGATAATGAAATCTCGATAATCACTTTATCATGCGTGAGTATAAAATGTTCGGTGACACCCGAACTTAGTTCTTCCTTACTTGTTAGTTATGTAGTTGTATATACAATTTAATGTTATGAAACAACTAACAGCCATCGAAAAGACCAACTGCGAAAAAGGTATTCATTGCAAAACCCCAAAAAAATATTCTATATGTTACAAGAGAGAGGAGTAGTAGTCGAAATTGGTATTAGTCGTCTCAACAAATGTATAATAGACTCAAAGAGATGTTTCCATTCATGTTTTACGTTAAATACATGCGAGTTCATGTTATCACAACGAAGCGGCATTCGAAGCTGCCCAAGAAAGATATGTTTTTGTTTGCAACAAGATCGATCCTTTAACCTAACCTTACACAACCTAACCTACAATAAAGCAGTTGTCAGATAAATTTGGTGACTTTTATTTAACTACACCGCGATTGACCACGCAGGATTTGGTAAACCAATGAGATTGACCTTATCAAAGTATAATGTTTCTGTTAATCAAAAGTTTGTGGTGTCCATCCCAGAAATTGAACTATGAAAAATTAACCAAGTAGTGGTAGAAAAATAGAACTTTGTGTATATTTTCTTGCAATCAACGTGCTCAATTTTTTATTACTTGACTCAAACAAAGCCTGTATGTATTTATATAAGGAAATAAATGCTTGACAAATTCGAAACTTTTCTTAAATTATGCAAAACAAATGCCCGGAACTGCTTCGGCCCACTGCAATTGATTGCTCGCATAAATAAAGCGCCACACAATGATGTACAAGAGAGAAAAAACCGACAACAATTTCACTCCTCTCACCACTCGCCACACTCTACAACATTAATTTAATCGAAGCATCCATCAGGCATTGGATTTCGCATAATCAATGCGGGCATTGCCCAGTAATTTGTACACTATTCACCTAATTAAGTGCAATAAATTTCATGCGAGCCGCTGCACACAATTGTCATTCGGATATTTTCGATTACAATCGCACAGCTCAGTGGTTACTGCTATTTTTAGAGCACGTGTACGGTTACTATAGCTATTTGTATGTATTTTTGGGTATGTGTGTCTGTGTGTGTGAAGTGCAAAACATTTGAAAGCGACCTGAAAATCGGAGCTTTTAGTCTTTGCTGCCAATAGCTGACAATGTCCTCAGGCTTAGCTGCGGTCCCAGCCTCATCCTCAGCCTCAACCTCTGCCTCATCCTCAACCTCATTCTGTGTTCTAAGCCTGGAGGAGCGTGCGAGGGCAGCCTATTTGGCAGTGATAAAGTGTTATCTATAAAAGTGGATTTTGTCTGGTCGATCAACGGCAGTAAATCAAAGTCGGCAGACAAGCCCAGCAGACGGCATTGTGTAGGAAATGTATCTACGCTGCAACAACAAATAAACGTAAAACCACAAAATATCTTTCGGCCAGCGCTGACCGCATGCCAACACCCGAGCGGCAGCGCTGGAAAGACAAAGAAACTTATAAGTGGTCAGATAAATCAGTTGAAGTAGGCAATTTCCTGGTAATTTCTATGATTAAATCAGCAATTTCAAGTTTCGACGATTAAGTGCACTTTGGGTTTATGAAGTGTGCCGAGTGCAAGGCTATGACGTGAGTGGCTTGGAAGTGAGATGTAATAAAAACGCATGTAGTTACTACATAACATGACTACACTATGACTTAACCTGAGATGCTTGATTTGCTAATATTATTTCGAATTTTCAAATATTCATGAAACTCAACGACACTTTTGAGGTTAATTTGTGGTATGAGGAAAGGTTTTCGACGACTTTTGAGGTTATCTGAAGTTAATTTGTAAGGAGTATGTGCATGAGATAAATCACGAGCATATAATTTGAAGAAAAGAAAAGGAATACAATAAAGCAAGAATCACCGAAAGTAGAATACCATTTTTTCATACTAGCACTTGAGTTTGATTTGTCTTTTTGTGTGGCAGATAAGTGTTATAGCGGTTCCGAGTAAATGAGTAGCTCCTTGAGGAGAAAATGGTGTGTACAAAATTCCAGTTCAATATCTCAAAGACTGAGGCATTCGTTCGAGTATATATAGTACAGACGAGGTTTCAGATAAGGAGACTATCTACCGTGTGTCTCTGCAGAAAATAATAAGAGCTGCAGAGCTAAAGAGAAGGTACAATCTTCTGTAAGAGTGAACAGCTACTGGCGTACACCGTTAATATTGACAACCGCGTTGGTTATGCTTTCTCCAGAATGGATAAGGAAGCGAAACGTATGAGTTGCGAACGAGGACAAAGCGAAATATCTCCTAACATCAAACAAACAGTCGTCGTAAAACGTCACTGTTGACAGTCATAACTTTGAAGTCGTAGATAATTTCGTCTATCCAGCGTAACACCACCAACAATGTCAGCCTAGAAATCCAACGCAGGATAACTCTTGCCAACAGGTGTTGCTTCGGACTGAGTAGGCAATTGAGATGAAAAGTCTTTCCCGACGAACAAGGACCAAACTTTACAAGTTTCTCATCATTCCCGACCTGCTATATGGCGCGGAGGCATGGATAATGACATCATCTGATGAGTCGGCCTTATGAGTTGTCAAGAGAAAGGTTCTGCGAAAGATGTATGGTCCTTTGCGTATTAGCTGTACGAGATACACGGCGACATTGAAATAGTTCAGAGAATTAAAAGACAGCGGCTACGCTGGCTAGGTCATGTCGCGTTTGGACGAAAACACTCCAGCTCTGAAAGTATTCGACGAAATACCCGCCAGAGAAATCAGAGGAAGAGAAAGACCTCCACTCCCTAAGAAATACCAGGTGCAGAAGGACCTGGCTACGCTTGGAATATCCAATTGGTGTCACGTTGAGAAAATAAGAAACGATTGGCGCGCTGTTGTTAACTCGGCATAACCGTAAAAGCGGTGTCTGCGCCAGTAAAGAAGAAGAAGAAGAAAAAAAGAAATCAACAACGAAGTTCCATTAAATTTTGTGTGCGGAATCAAATTTCTGTGGCCGAAGCTTTCACCTTGGAAAAGGTCTTCGGTGATAATTGTTTGTTGCGAACAAGTCTTTTTGATTGGTGTAATAATCAGAGATCTTACTGGCATCGTTGGGATATCGGAAGAATCAGTGAGAGCCATTTTGAAAGATCATTTGCGCCTAAGAAAAGTGAAAGCGCTATTGGTTCCAAATCAGTCAAAACCGAAAAAACCATGCCAAAGCAGGTTGAAAATCAAGGTTATGTAAACAGTTTTCTTCGATTCTCGAGGTGTGGTGCACTAAGAACTCCTTCCGACCGGCCAAATTGTCAACGGGGAATACTATTTGAATAGTATGCGTTGTTTGTGCGAAGCTATTCGTAACAAGAGATCGAAATTATGGGACGACAACTCTTAGTTTTTGCACCACGAAAATACGGCATGGATTCTTAGTGAGTTTTCCACAAATTTTCCACCAATATCGTACCGCTTCCACTGTATCCGACTTATTTAGCTTCGTGTGACTTCTGGCTATTTGGCAAACTCAAATGACTGCCTCGGGAAAACCGTTTTTAGTTGATTTAAGGTATTAAACATGGTTTTTCCGAAAATTGACTTTAACAACTGTTTCGAAGATTGGAAAAAACGTTGCCACAACAGTACTCTGGCCAAGGCGGACTTCTTTGTAGAGTGCGGTATAGTTTTTGAAGAATTAATTCAGAATTTTAAATTAGGAACAAAGTCTTACTGATTTTTGTTTATAGAAGTCGTATGTAGACGAACAGACGAGCATGGCTAATGGAATCAGCTCTTCACGCTGATCATTTATATATATTACCCTTGTTCAGGATATAATAAAATACAATGAGGTAGCACTTAAATATCTAAAGTGAGCCCCTGTAATCTTATCAGTTAATTTTCAATGACTTTACTGTCTAAATTGATAATGGTTGAGAACTTTTATGGCTGTTGATATCAGTTTAGCCTATATTAATGACATAGTCTATGAGAAAAATCTTATTACATCTTCGGGAAATTTGTGGTTGATTGGCTAATATTTTTAAGTTAAAAAACTTCTCTTTTGTCAAACACTAGATTCTCAAAAGTATGCTCAATAATTTATAAAAGATCCAAATAAATTTACTCAATAAATAAATTCGCAAAAAAGTTATTTTTTTTTACCATGAGAACCTTACCACTCCCTTAAAGAACTGTACTTGATGATGTCATCATTTGAATCTGTGGAACATATGTGTTCCTGCCAAACAAATAATGTGAACTCGACACTAATATAATTTATGGTATGAAATTGTGACATTAGAACCGAGCTACGATTTGTAGTCTTTCTTAAAATATGCCACTTCATCATTTTTACCAAAAAGGATTAGAATATGGTTCATAGAAAAAGCAAAGATGGAGTAAGTTAAGATCTATTCGGTTTGATGCAACTTTTTTTCTTCAGACAATTTCGAGTGCACATTAACGTTACCAGCTCTCATTTCTTCGGTGCTAGATAAACTGTCTATATTTCTGAATTAATCTAAGATGAAGGAGAGAGTAAGTGCGGCATGTATTAACGAAGTACAGACTCTCGATTTTAATAAATCAAGGTGGTTGTCATAATGGTTTTCCGACACACAACAAAGAATTGAAAAGTTCTTCGGACAACCAAGCAGGACAATTCAAATCGTGCTTTCAGTTCCGAGTTTCGACAATATTTAGCTATTGTCTAACTGCACTAAGATCATTAGCAACGGAAATACCCTCTCCTTTGCTTTTGCAATATAATTATAGGCTTATTTTTTCACCCTGTGTGGCCTTTTAACTATAACCAATTCCAGAATGGGCTAACTTGGAAATACCATAAATAACCTTAGAAGATATTACAGTGTCTGAATATAATAATCAAAGACTAAATGTCTGTCCAATACTACCTTGCAAAGCTTGATTCAAATGTTTGCCGCGATCTTCGTTTTAGTTGAACAAGTTCAACTTCTTCAAATGTAAGAGTGATCATTAGATTAATTTATGGTCAACATAATCGACTTACTGCGAGTACTATTTGCAACACCATCATTCATTTCGAGACCCGGCATTCATTATTGTATAATATTCGACCGAATAGACCACGTCCAGCACGCAGTGTAGGATATATAACAGTCATAGCTGTCACGCGAAGACCGTGGAGAGTCGCATGACGCATTTTACGTCGAGATCTTAAATTGAAAGCGTAAAAAATACAGTTTGTCAAGAACTGAACTTAGCTCTGTGGGCTCTTGAAAAGTTCCACGAAGATCCAACGTTTTCGAATCAAATTTTGTTCAGCGATGAGGACCATTTTTGGCTCAATGTATTTAGGCCTTGGAACATCACGCGTGTCATTCGCGAGTTACCGGTCGAAATGCTCGAACGAGTCATTGAAAATTGGATTCAACGGATGGACCATCTAAGAGGTAGCCGCGGCGAACATTCAACAGAGATAATCTTCAAAAAAGAAGTGCCAAAGAATGTTATTTCCCCAGTAAATTTGAAGTTTCTGTGTTATTTCTTTAAAAAAGTAGGGAAACTCGAAACTTTTTTGTACAAGGTTGAAATAAAAACCTAAAAACTTGATTTTTTGAATTTTGAGGTTATGTGGTTTTGAGGCTATGTGTTAAAGGCTTATTCACAAAAGTTAAAGATCTTTTCGCTTTTCACATTTTTTTTTTTTTTGCTTTCTACCATGGTCTAGTGAGATGTGTGTTTCGAAGAGAGAGTGCGAGAGAGAGAAATTAGAAGAAATAATGCCAATTTGAGTGACCTTGACCTGAAAATCAAATATATAACTAGAAATTCCAATAAATTCGGTTGATTCCTCATACATGGACCCCGATATCCTCCCAACGCATTGACATTTATGGTAAACACTTCATTTTTTTTAAGACCAGCTTTTCTCTCTTCATGGCGCGGCTGCAACAGTAATTAAGATTAATATGAATTGAAGAGCGCACAAGTAAATGCGCCAAATGAGCAAAAACAAGAAGAACAGAAAATAACTCATATTTTCTAAGTTGCTGTGGCACATAATTAAACGCACACGCACACACATACACACATAGATATTTGAACGCAACGATGATTTGTTGTTGGCAGCCTGCAACAGCTGCAACAAATGCACTGCGAACGAGCGATGAAGCGTCAGTTAACGGTACTTCGTGCCAAATTGCTGCGACAGTTGCATTTCGATGCTCCTTCCTTCCGCTCATATGTGTGTGTGCGTGTCTCTGTGTGTGTTGATGTTGCCATTTATGGCTTCGTGTGTGTAATATAAAGTCTGAAGTTTATTTCAGCCACACACAAAGGCGTGCGACAATGAAGGGTTTAACGGCATTCCATTTGGCATTTCAAAGTACAAAATGAGTCCGCAGATAATAGTGTCAACCTACACAATTACACACAGAGTCATGCCGAGTCTTTTCATGTGTGTGTGTGTGTAGGTGTGTTTGTATAAGACTTGTAGCAATGCAAGTAACACACTTAGTTAAAGGAATATTTATTTTGTGGCGCATTCCAAGAAAATTAAATTTCTTTTTTTATGTAAAAATTTTGATTTTCCAGACATAAAGTCTTATAGTAATTCTCAATCAAAAGTTTTGGAATCGAAATGTTAGTCCTTCGAAAGGCAATACGGACAAAACCGGAGTCAGAAAGGAATTCTTTTCGGATGGATTCCACAAATTGCCACAAAAATGGAAAGATATCATAATTTCGGAGATATTTTGAATAACTCTATTGCACATGTATTCAATCTCCCTTCCCAAAGGGTTAGAACTATTGTATTCTCGAGCTCTGTCAGATATCTAGGATTTACCCTAAATAAAAACTAAGCTGAAGAGAAGACATTAAGAGCAGGGCTTCCGAAGAACTTCGAATCTTTCAGAAGAGCCATTGCCCCAAAGTGGGGTATACGATCCCATATGGTCTACTGACTTTACATAAGAGTCATCTGCCACATAGTCATGTATAGTGCAGTGGTAAAGTGAATAACATTTTCGAAAAAGTGCCGTATTAAGCCCCTAGATCAGGTGCAACGGGTCTGCTAGCTGGGGATTACGGACACAATGAATACTACGTCAACTACGGCTCTGGAGATTATCCTTGACATCCGGCTAATATATATACAAGTGAAGTATAAGGCAGTGCTTACGATCCGCTAACTCATATTTTTTGAAGTTAGACTCAGCGTCATCGTGGACATAGTATCATACTCAACATTATTAATGAACTCGAGCTACATAAATTAGCAATGCGGCCGAGAAAGAACCCATGCGGAAGTAGAGGCAAAGTTTTCATTCCCCAATATAGTATAATGAACAAATTGTTCTGTGATCGACAGTTCCAACGGCGAAATCTACATATTCATCGACGGATCAAAGCAAATAAGAACAGAAGTAGGCTTCATCTATGGTAATCCATACACAGAAGGGAGCTTCAAACTAAATGACAAGAATTCGCTCCCACAGACCAAAATTGTGAGCATAACTGAAGGTGTTAAGTGGGCTCTGCTCTAAACAGCAAGTCCATAAACCTACTAGTGGATAGTTAAGCAGCAATTAAGGGTATATTTCCAAAACTTAGTCTCCCTGCGTTAAGGTATGCAAGTAGGCAACTCAGTAGGTAACTCGGTTAACATTATCTCGGTACCCGGTCTTATGAGAACAAAAGGAAATGTGAAGGCAGACAAGCTGACCTGCTCGGGGATAGCTGGCGACACAATTCCCCTAAGCTGCCACAGATCATATATCCTTAAAGGTTTGTTTGAAGCAAAGGGCCCTAGAGGAACATCTCAATTATTGACAAACTAACAGCATAGAGCATACCACAAAGCTGCTTTGGGGTAGTGTTGATGGTAGACAGACCAAAAATATGCTACTTCTAGGCAAGTGGGAGCTTAGTAAAATTGTAGGGGTTATGACAGGGTACCGATTTTTAAGATTCTATCTTCAGAAAATGTGAAAAGTGGGGTCGGCAGTTTGCAAAGCACAGATGAGACGCTAGAATATTATCTATGCGAATTCCCAGCCATCAGCCTTAAGAGACATCAGTACAATGCTCCAACTTAAGAGATATTTGGGAGCTGGGGTGGAAAAGCATCATATTTTTACCAAATCCACTCAGTTGCTGGGTAAAGCTCAATATGGTTACCACCGGGAGCACATTGGTCCTAGTAATGGCCGCCTGTGGTCTGGCGCTCACACGCTTCTGTCTTCAACCAACCAACCAACCATTACATATATTTTTTAGAAAAATGTTCCAGTTTTGAAAAAAATGGAAATATAGTTATAGACCCAATCCATAACACGGGAACTTTGTGAAAAGATTAGCGGACCACGTGGCTAAAGTATTGTAATATAGTCGGATGATTATTCGAAAAATTCAGGGCAATATTATTCTAATATTCTACATTTTGAATTCTAAGAGATAAGAATATTTCCTATTCTGAATGTCAAAATTAATTCCTAACTATTTTTCTAGATCGTATTACTATATATGTATATATTGTATATTGAAAGGGAGCTTTCAAATCTCGAATGCAATTGATTAAGTAATGGAAATTCTATTAAATAAAAACAAAAGAGCAAAGAGTGTTTGAAATAATAATAAATTCTTCTTTTCACCACAAGAAGCTGGTCATTTGTTGGAACTACAGCATATACCTGTCATACAAACTGAACGTTCATAATAAAGATAAAGATCTTTTTGTATGTCTTTTTTATAAGAAAAAGGGTATATTAAGTTTGTCAGTCTGTTTGTAAGAAACGTCAGAGACCCTATAAAGTACATATACCCTAAATCATCAGCGTGACGTGTTAAGTCGATTTAGCCATGCCCGTTCATTTTTTCGCACCAATAATTTGCTAATTTACCGGAATATGCGATTTCAGGCCACTATAGCATAGCACTGCCATACAATCCGAACGATAGGAATCCAGTGCTTGTATAGAAATCTTTTTCATTTGTGACATACATATCTTCAGGGAATTTAGCAGGGGTTATTTTTTAAGGCAACCATACACTATCTTAAGAAATCGCTCGGATTGGATTACTATAACATATAGCCGCCATACACACTTCTTTAAAGAAATATTTGTTTTTTGAAGGGTATTACAGCTTTGATGCATCCGAAGTTAACCATTTATTCTCTGTTTATTTTAATATTGCAACGATCTTCTTCGTCATGTGTTCACCAAGGAAAACTGATGGGGCCTTAAGAGGTTACATGGGTTTAAAAAATCGATATTTTTATTGTCTTATTAAATTCTACAACACCTCTGGAATATTGTCCTAAATTTTCAAGATTATTCGAGTAACAGTTTCGGAGATGGAGCCTTGAGAACTGCGCTCGAGGCCGGCTAGGCTAAGTGCGCCGTCCTTAAAAACGTTTTTCTCGAACTGTGTGAAATTGGTTGGCAAGAGTTCTCGAGAACTACTTAACCGACCTTCAAGAAATTCTACAAAGGTCATTGAGATACAATTCTTAAATACTTGGACGAAATAAAAGTTCACTTTTTTGTAAAAATGTGTGTCAAAAATATGATTTTCAGTTTTTTTTCCTTCGTCTAAGTTCTAAGTTAAGATTTTAACTAAAGCACGTATTTTTTCACTTTAGATGCTCCTGTAAGGAGCTATCCTGCCAACACGGACGCATCGATTTTCCGAGGGGCTACCGGAAATGATGTTACAATGGTCGAGTTTAAAATATTGTTTTCTAAAAATTTCAAAATTTCTTTGTTAAAAGTGTATGTTTGTAACAATAAAAAATTCTTATACAATATTTAATTTTTTATATGAAAAAAGCACAATTGTTGAAAAAAATAAGTTTTTTACCGGAGGAAACCCATGTAACCTCTTACTCTAAGTTGCGCAAGAAAATATTGAGAATTTGATTAACAGATCACAAATTTCTTAAGAAAGGCTGTATTCTTCTTTTTAATATTGTATGCGGAAATTTCGGGGAATAAATTTGTGCAGATCGCGGATTGATTTGGTGAAGATAACGGGTAGAACCGCCTATTAAGCACCAAAAACCTGGCAAATCGAAAGATTCTAAACCGTTTTGCTTGCTTTAGGGCTATGTTAGTGTTAAAATGTTCGAGTTCCGTAAAGCAGAAGCTTAATAGCGCCGTTGGCAGGTTTTTTTAACTAAAAATGGATACTTAGAGATTGAATTAATATAGAACTTGGTAAATATAAAGTATAATTTAATTATTTACTTTCGAGTATCACAAAACGCGGCTTTTTGGCAAACAAAACTAAAGAAAAATTCCAGACGATTTCTGGCATTGCCCACAAAATGCCATTAAATGTCGGGAAGGCAGTTATGTGTGGAGATAAATGTTTTGCCAAGGCAACCGCAAAGCAAGTGGCAGAAGATTTGTGATTTTCACTCAACAAACACTTAAATTGTAGTTTTCTTGTAGCCATGCCACATACATGCACCAATACAATTAGAAACACGCAGGCACATACATACAAGAACACACATGAACATACATACATGAAAGCACTCGGCAGTAAATTTTCTAAATATTTGAGCACAAGTAATCATGTACGTATACATATGTATGTACATATATATATGTGTGTGTGCTTATTTGTGTATGCGTCTGACTTCACGTAAAAAAGGCGGTATTTACCCGGAATAGTATATTTTATTGTGCACACCTACCTCCGCAATTTGATTCTAAGTGCGGGCAGCCTCGATCTCAGGCCCCCAGGCCGGGAAGACTAACGTTGCAACATAAACTGTAATCCTTTTGGCAAATGACGCCAATTTATTTACGTGTTATTATAACTGCATTGTCGCGGTTGGCACAAACACACACACACATACATATACATACATACATTGCATGAGATACATACTTATGTATTAGTATATATTTACAAGTATGTATATAATTACATATTTACTATATGTGCAGTAAGCCATATTATTATGATTATTATTATTGCCGTTATGATTACGGTTGCTTGTTGTGTTCTGTGGCGTTGCAATTGTTGTGGCAACTTGTAGTGAAACTGTGTGCAACACATTGTGGTAAGCATATATATTGGCCCATTGTTGGTGTCTTACGCTGTTGTTGTTGTTGTTGTTGCCGTTGCGGTGAAATGCTTATGAATTGTTGGCTGCGTCTGTTGTTGGGCCGCCATCATTACGCTTGAGTTCCTTATCTGGCCCATACATTGCAGATGCAGATGCGTCAGAGCGCCGCGCGCATTAGTACAACACATGCACATGCCATTATCTACATAAGTTTGTGTGTGTGTATTTGCGTTGCACTTTTGCTGCGCCATCACAAGTTGACGATATATTGTACCTCATCGTGTCATTGTCAGACATTTTGTTCATCTTCAAATGCTGTTTTGCTGCCGATGCTGTTATTGTTGTTGCTGTTGCTGCTGTTACCATTGCTGTTGTTGCTGTCCTACTGCTCATTTACTGTGCGGCGATGTGTGAGCGCACTTAGGCACTTGCGTTTGTATGCGACAAGGACGTGTGTTGTTATCTAACCACTTGACTAACGATACAAATGCCTTCTATACATATGTATATGTATATACATACATATGTGTGTCATAAAATGTTGCAGACGACGTGAAATATAACAAACAATTATAGAAATAATAGACAAGCACGGCGCTTAGAAGTATAAATGAGGCCTGCGATGCATAATATTTTTTTAATTATGAAAATTTAATTACAAAAATTGCAACAACAACACAAACAATTAAAAACGGTAACTTAGGCTGCAGAAAAGTTATAATAGCCTTCACTGGTGTATTTTTTGTAGCATAAAGATATCTTCATCTTGATTTTTTCGTTCAGTTTGTATGACAGCTATATGCTATAGTCGTCCGATCTGTACAAAATGAACAGATATTGTAAGTTGGTCCTTGAAAATAATCTATGACAAATTTTGTGAGCATATCTTGTCTAACAAAAAAGTTTGCCATACAAGAACTAGATTTTGTTTGAACAGTTTGTATGGCAGCTTTATGCTATAGTAATCCGATCTGCACAAAATGTACAGATATTGTAGCTTTGTCCTTGAAAATAATCTATGACCAATTTCGTGAGGATACCTTGTCTAATGAAAGAGTTTACCATACAAGAACTGGATTTTGTTCGATCAGTTTGTATGGCAGCTATATGCTATAGTATTACTATTTGAACAATATGTTCAGAAAGTGTAGCGTTGTTTTCGATAATAATACACGTATAGTTTAGAGAAGTTTTTTTGTCAAATAAATACAACGACGTTTCCTTCTGAGTATTACAAACTTCGTGACAAACTTAGTATACCCTATTCAGGGCATAAAAATAAAAGAAATTAATACAGCATAAAATTTAAATTGTAAATACTAATATATACTGGATATTCCAAAAAGTCTTTTCATATTTTGTCAATAGATGTCGTTGTGGAAATTTCGAAGTGAATGATGCACCTCGCTCTAGTCGACTAATCGTTGAGAAGTCGATGAAATTATGAAAAAGATTGACCAGAACCGTAACATAAGCAGCCGCGACATCGCTAAGGAACTCAACATTCATCATCAAATGGTTTTGAACCATTTAAAAACGGCTGGCTACAAAAACAAGCTCGATGTTTGGGTACCACATGAATTGTCTGTGAAAAATTTATTGGACCGAATTGACATCTGCGATTCTTTGCTGAAACGAAATGAAATCGAACCATTTCTGAAACGAATGGTAACAGGAGACGAAAAGTGGATCAAATACGAAAATAATGTGCGAAAAAGATCATTATCCAAGCGTAGTGAAGCTCAACAAATGGTTGCAAAGCCAGGATTGATGCCTCGAAAGATTATGCTGGGTGTTTGGTGGTATTGGAAAGGAATTATCCACAATGAGCTGCTCCAGCCTGGTCGAACAATTGATTCTACATTTTACTGCCAACAGCTGAATGAGATTGAAGCAAGCAATCGAAAAAAACGGCCAAAACTGATCAACAGAAAAAGCTTCGTCTTCGTCTTTGATGACTCGGCAAAAATAGTTAGAGCTTCGCCAAGAAGTTTTGGTGCGCCCACCATATAGTCCTGACCATGCACCATCAGACTACCATTCCTTTCGGTCAATGCAGAACTCCCTTAATGGAGTAAAGTTGGTTTCAAGTGAAGCCTATGAAAATTACTTGTCGCAGTTTTTCGCCGAGAAACCAGAAAAGTTTTACACTGATGGATAATGTCTCCACCAAAACGATACATATTTGGTTCATTAAAGTTCATTATAAGCATAAAAAAACAAGAAAAAACGTTAACTTCGGTTGCACCGAAGCTAAATACCCTTCACAGGTTCATTTCTGTTAGTAACTACATATGTGTTCAGTTTGTATGGAAGCCATATGCTATAGTAATCCGTTCTAAACAAGTTTTTTAGAGATTACATTCTTGCCTTAAAAAATAACATATACCAAATTTCGTGAATATATCCTGTCAAATGTGAAAGTTGTCCATACAAAACTTGATTCCGATCGTTCAGTATGTATGGTAGCTATATACTATAGTTAACCGATCTGACCAATTTCATTGGAGATTACATTGTTGCCTTAGAAAATAATCTATATCAAATTTCGTGAATATATCTTGTCAAATGTGAAAGTTTTCCATACAAGCATTTGATTCCGATCGTTCAGTTTGTATGGCAGCTATATGTTATAGTGGTCCGATATCGGCCATTCCGACAAATGAGCAGCTTCTTGAAGAGAAAATGACGTTTGCAAAATTTCAAAACGATATCTTAAAAACTGAGAGACTAGTTCGTATATATACAGACAGACGGACAGACGGACAGACAGACAGACGGACATGGCTAAATCGACTCAGCTCGACATACTGATCATTTAAAGAGAGAGAGATTCCTTCTGGGACTTCGTGACAAACTTAATATACCCTGTTCAGGGTATAATAATAAGTTTAAGTTGGATTAGAAATACGAAATGACCATATACATATTTTGAAGGTAAGTTCTTCTACGGAGATATTGCGATAGGCGGAAAGCGCTACAGAGCCCGAAGATTTTATTATTATGCTCAAAAAATAAAGATATAGACTTTAATGTACTTTGACTACAACAGAATGAAGGATCACACAAAACAAATCAATCCAAAATCAATAGACGCTTAATGTCTATTACCTGAGACAGGTGTTATTAGTAGTCTTGCTTATAGCAACTGACTGCCATTGAGCTCTGCCTCATACAAATAAAAAGCGGCAAAATAATTACTTCGAGTTAAAACCAAAAAAAAAAATTAAATATTTCGTAAAGCTTTAAGTTACTTAGAAAAATGCACCTAGTCTAATAGAATACCAGCAAAATAGAAAATATCTATATTCATGTTAATAGCGTTTGGTATAAAACTGCTATTAAGATATTTAATTATAACATTTCTCAATGAATAAAACGCGATTATTTCTAACTTTCCAAATATTTGCGCATTTCGCAATTTAAACAAAATAATCAGATTTAACACAGTTTACACTTTCGTTTCGGCACCAGAAATTTGATTCCGGACATAAAATTTTATGACACTTCTTTGTTGATTAATTTCACTCATCGTAAAAATCGCCAAATGCACTTTATGTACTCCAGAAAGACAAGCGTATACTAAACTCTAATGATTATATTGATGTGACATTTGGCACAGATGTCACTGACTATCATACCAACTTAAAAAAAAATCCACGAATGCGTTTTTGCGCGAAAATTTATATTAAAAAATCTTACTATATTTTGCCCATAGAAGTACCTTTATATATGTATGTACATAAGTACTGTATAACTTGCCTTTGTTTCTTATTGGTGGATTGCTAGTAGAAGGGCATAAAGATACATTTCATTATTGATTTGATGTTAAACTGTTCAAGCTTTTAAGATTTGGAAATTTTGAAGGCGTTTGTCCAGCCAGATAACTTCGAAAAAATTTTTACATTATATTTGCATGAAAAGGTATAGTTGCAAATTGTAAAATATGTTGAAAAACAAATTACTTCTGGTTGCAAAAATTATCGCGATATGAAATTAAACTTAGCAAATGTAACTCAAAATATGGAAATAGATTGTATTTACTATCTACAAAAAGCTGTTATATGTATATGCAATTTGAATTTTTTGAACATATTATTGTGAAGATAATACGAATAGACAGCCATAAAACTGTATGAACCATTTGAATATAATATAAGTATTTAGTAATCATTTCTAATTACTTTGGTGCATACTTTCGTGATATTTAAAATATTTAGAAATACCCTTTAAAATGTAAATATTTGTTATTTATAATAAATGTTTACATATTCTTATTACAATTTTCAGCAATAATTTTTCGTTCGCAACTTTTCAGGGATTTCGACTGCCTTTAACATTCAGCGCTTTCAACTGCCTTTATAAATGCATTTGTCTCCACATATATTCATTTGTACATAAGCATGCAGAATATACTTGTGTACACATACTTACATACATGCATATGCATACATATAAATATGCGGATGTTGCATATTCTCATACTACTTTAATTTTATTTCTTAAACTTTTAATCACTCACCTGAAATTCTATTAAATACGCTAGCACAAGCTCAAATGCACCTAAAAATAAAAATAGAAATAAAATATATAACTGCTGAGTTGTTGTAATTTTAACAATAACTACATATGTTGCTTTTAAACACCTGTCCATACGCAGTTTCTTCACGAACGCAGCCTCCAACAATTTGACTGCACAATTTTCATAGTTAAATAACAACGCCCGGTCACATTTTCGAATCACTTTCGCGAGAAAACACTTATTACTATCGAATTAATTAAGAAAATATTGCACTTATAGCCAGATTTTAAAGAAATTAACAAAATTTCACGAACTACCCAAAAAATTGCTGAAAACTTGCCAATCGCGCGAACGGAAATTTACGGCGTCAGTTGGAAGGAACTGGAATAAAGCACAATCAGAGTTGTATTTATGTTTGAAAATTTTAATGACACTAATTAATCGTTTTAAACTTAATATTTTAATATTTAATATTTTAAATTAATATATTATGTCGACTATATCATTAAAACCAATATATTTTAAAGATTCAAGGTTAAGTTATACCAAATTTGTAACTAATTGAAAAATTTCCTCAACTGATGTATAAGTTAGTTCAGCCATTATTGAAATATAAATGAAATAATTGAATAAGTATTTATTTAGCTCGAAAATTTTATTAAACTTAACCTTCAATTATTTACAAAATTGTGAACATTAAATTTAAACTATTATTATTATTATTTTTATAAATTAGTTTCGATCACCTGTTAGCAACACTACTACCATCCAGTCGCTAACTGATGGCAACACTCTGCCATATGTCAAACTTCCGCCGCCATTTAAACAGTTCCAGCTGAGTTTCCGCGCCGCGAGTGAGAAATTAGTTTTAAAGTGTCATAATTTTAATAAATGTATAGAAATAGTAGTGTTTTATTTAATTAATGTGTATTTAGTGTTTATTCTTGCTTTAGAAAGTGAAATATATTCCCCATAAGTGTTTTTCAGTGTGTTAGTTGTTAAAATATATGCGTTCCGTACAAGCAGGCGCAATCGGCTCGCGAAAATACGACGAAAATTGTAGCTACGTTGGATTTGTGATTTAAATGTTGCAGGTAACATCTTTTAAATATATAAATATACATTTAACAACAATTAAAAGTTTAAACATTGCAGGTAACCTCTTTTTAATATATAATACGATACATTTAACTACAACTACTGCATGCGGAGCACCGTGCTAGCCGGCAATGGCCAGCGGAGCCCTACTTTGCTTTCGTTGTTGTACGAAGCGTAAGAATAATGGCGCCACCTAGCTGTGAATTTAATCAAACTATCGGTTATTAGTTTTGACTTTTTAAAATCAGCTGAGATCAATTCGAATGCATTGCCAATTTATTTAGTTATTCATTAGTAGATGGTGCTCTAAATTATTTGAAGGTGAAGTGGTGAACCAAATGGTTGATTTTTAAATAAGTTAAAATTTTGTGAAATAATGTAAACGTAAATTAAATTGTGAATATATACATGTTATTACATATATTATTTTAAAAAAGTGCCCAAATTTTAATAACTCGCTAAGTGCCTGGCTATCGGATACAACTGAACAAACTAAAACCGCCTTGCATTTCGTTAACTTGTTTATTTATGTGTTAATATCAAAAGCAAATGCTTCAAAAAATATTGAAAAATAATGGTAATGAGCAAACATCAATTTTTTAATTCTTCACCACTAATTTATTTACTCTTGAAAATTGATTGCTTACTAATTTATATCGGTCAGTTGGTACATGAGCAGTGTTGGTTTAATAAAAAATAAGCGCAAATAAAAGGGCCATATTGCGCTGCCATAAAATTACATTCAATTTACATAATATGATGCTTCCTAAGCCGCAAGTTGAAACACTTATATTTTAATGGGCATTGTTGGTGGTGAATTTCAAAATTTTATGGTTTTCAAACAGTGCTGTTTAAGGACGCAGCCATTATATACTCTACATTTTTATTGATGGCGATTTATTGCTTAAAGGAACTAGTGTGGTGATAAGGTTTTGATATATTTGTGTGTGGGTGTGTCTGGCTGTATTAATTTAAAGCTTAAAGAGGTTTATGTGAATGTTTGAAATGCTGAGTATATAAATATATAAATATATGGAATTCTTTAATATATGTATTGAGGATTTAATATTTTAATGCTATGAAAATATTATAAGAAAGTTTAACTGTTGATTGAAAAATGGATATATTGTGTGTTGTTAATAAAAAAAATATTTTTATTCTTTAACAATTTCTATAAAATATATACATTTTCAATTTTTTTTAATTTAACTATGATTGAGTGAAAATATTATTATTTCTATGAAAAATTCTAAAATATTCGTAAATTTATTTGTTTAAAAATTTCGGAATTATTTTATTTTCATTAAAAACTAAAGTTTTATATTTTTTAATTGAATACATTTTTATAAAGAACAATAAAATGCTTGAATGATTCAAAAAATTATTTATTTTCATTGATTTCAAAACCTTTTGATTTTTATTAAAATATTTAATTTTTTATATTGATAATTCTTAAATTATTAAATATTGTTTTTTTCTAAACAGAATAAATATAGCATAAAATATTTTGTTATAAATAATATAAATAAATTAAGCCTTATATTTTGGCAGATTTGTAGTAAAGTTTTACAATTTAACGATCAAAGATATGAAAAAAATTATGATATATTAATTTAAAATAATATTTTAAGTTCTACGACAATTTCAAAAATATAAAACTAAATGCTTACACAATATTTTTAGTTGAATAAAAAATTAGTTTAATTAATATATTATATTTTGTGATTATGAATAAAAATAAATTATAAATTCTATGACAATTTCTAAAATTAATACATGCATACATATAAATAACGCTGTTAAACAAAATGTTTAAATAATATATTTAATGAAAAATAGTTTAAATCCAATAATTTCAAAAATGCTTAGTTGTTATTAAAATAGTTTTGTTTTAATTTTTTTAAGTAAGTTTTTTATGCGCCGAATCTATTTCGTAAAAAATATTTTTTTGTTATTCTGTAGAATTGAATAATATTTAATAATTACCAAAACTACATTTTTATAACAGTTTCTAAAATATTTTTAACAACTTTTTCAAATTAATTTTAAAATTCTTCAACAAATTGTTGGAAATATTTAATTAAAGTTGTTAAGTTGGTCTAGTGAGTTCAAAATTATAATTTTTTACAATTTTATTTTAATTTTTCAGTGAATGTTACTACTTCCATTTGTAAAAATAATTTGTTTTTTTAATTTTGTGCAATAAAAATTGCCTTGCGCGTGATTTTTTCCGAATTTATTATTTTCCAATTACACTCAATTACTGCGCTTGGTGATTGTAGCGGTTTAATTAAACATGAAAGGGTGAAAAGTCGTAAAGGTTTTCGCACGAACGCACTCAAGAACAATAAATGAGTAATTACTGATATAATTTTTGAAACGAATTGCGTTTGCTTGTGCAACACTAAAGAAAATAAGTGAAAAAATTGGAGTTAATAATCTTACAAAACAGAAAAAAAAATATTTACATTAAAACAAACACCAAAAATGCATTCAAACGGTTTTAAAGACTTTTTAAAGACTTACTTTAAATAAAACAACAAAAAATGCATAAAAAAAGTTTTAAAGACTTACCTTAAAACAACTTTTTTTGTTCAATAGATAGCACAAATAAGAAGATAATTTCCCCTCCTCATTCCAACTCACAGCTAAACAAGCATTACTTCTTCCTAATGCATTCAGTCGCGTTTCCCGACGGTCAGCATACGGTTTGTCTTTTAAAATGAAAGTAATACAATAAATTCTGAAAACTCCAAACATAAAATACACAAAATGAAATGAAAACATAGACAATAACAACAATACAACAATAACATAAATTGGCTTGCGGGAACGGCAAATATCCTGTGGGAAAGCATAGACTCCATTGCTGCGTTTCGAATGCGAATGGGAAGCAGGAAAACTGCGAAAATAAAAACTTTTATGCGCTTAAATAAAAATCAAATCAACTAAAGTATAAAATCAGATTAGTCTTGTCAATAAAAACAAATAAAGGTATTTGTCAAACCGCAGTGTAATGAAATGCCCAACAGAGTGTGCTAAAAGTGTGGAGACAGTGTTAGTGAAATGTTTGATTTGAAGGAAATTAAAGTGTAAATTTCGGTAATAAAAGTTTAGTAAATACCGCGTAAGCGATTTCAAAATGCCTAAAATTATATTGATATAGTTTTTTCAGCAGATGGCAACTCTAATCAAATTTTTTCAGCTTCAAGCTTTTTTTAGTCTCTCTAGTACTGTTAATTTTTTTTCTGTCATATTTTTTTTTCTTCAAAATTTCAAACAGGTGGCAACCATTTCTCATAAATATTTATTCTAATTTTCGTTCTTCGCCTATTTAAGCAGTGATTTAGATACCGACAGACTATAAACTCGTTAGTTTTGACTTGGAGCATGAAATATCTTACAGAGGGGCTGCGGGGTGAAAATATCCTGATTTTTACCAAATTATTATTTTGAATTGATTCGGTTGATCTACGGTTGGTGGAGCTTTGATTTTTTGATTTTATCTAGAGACAATGAGTGAACAAATATATATGTATGTATATATGAAGGATCTGCGTCACGAGCTGAGTCGGTTTAGCAGGTACGTATATAAATACTGGAACTAGTATCTCAGTTTTCTAGATATCGATCTAAATTTTTACACACATCTTTTTTCTACAGGAAGCTGCTCATTTCTCAAAACCGCCGTTATTGGACCAATGTGCCATATAGCTGTCATACAAACTGATTGACCAAAATAATTTCAATAATTTCCTTGTATGGAAAACTTTTTTATTTTACGAGATATTTTCACAAAATTTCACAAAACTCATTATCAAAACCAATGCTATAATCTCTGGTGAAATTGTTCAGATTGGATCACTATAGCATATAGCTGTCGTACAAGCTGACCCATCAAAATCAAGTCCTTGTATGGAAAACTTTTTTATTTGAAGAGATATCTTCACGAAATTTGGTAAAGTTTATAAGCCAAGATAACCATATAATATCAGAAGAAACTGTTCAGATCGGACTACTATAGCATATAGCTGCCATATAAACTAGCCGATACAAATCAAGTTCTTATATGGAAAACTTGTATACTTGACGAGATCTCTTCACGAAATTTGGCAAGGATAATTCCTTAAGACAGTGTTACAATTTCTACACATATCGTTTAGATCGAATCACTATAGCATATAGCTGTCATACAAGCTGATCGAACAAAATCAAGTCCATATATGGACAACGTTTTTATTTTATAAGATATGTTTGCGAAATTTTAAATAAATTATTGTCCAGACCAGCGTTATGATCTCCGAGCATATCATTCAAATCGAACCACTATATCATACCAACGGACCAATTAAACTTAAGCTAAAGTTATTTCCATACAATTTTATGGTATAAGAAATAGAGCTGGGAGAGTACTATAGCTTTTGTGCAGCCGAAGTTAATGTTTTTTTATTTTTTATGAAAAAAAAACCTACCATAACTTAATTTATGTTCAATCTCAGTAGTGAATTTGTAAAACAAAAATGTCAGAATTTTTTTTTACATACACTGTTTGCCAATAATCCAAAAATTTTTCCTACCTAACCCAATTTTTATTAAAAAAAATTCAGAGTTTTCTGTATCACGAAATTTTTTGTAAAAAAAATTGTCTGTTTAATGAAATTTAAAGTTAAAAGCGATGAGATAACAAACATTATTGATGATGAGTTTAAGAATACGCCAACAATTTATTTTTATTCGTCTGTATGTCTATATGTAGCCAATGAAGTTTCTCCGCATTACGAATGCTTGTCCGACGAAATTCGCGGCAACTGGACGAAAATCAACAGAAAGTAAACTCAACAGGAAAGAAGAAGTTCAAGAGTGAAGACGTTGACAAGTTCTTAAGCGCGACGCAACAAGCGAAAGCGAAAAGAAAATTGAACTTTCAATTTTAACAGATTTTCAAGAATTTCCCACAATTTCGCGCAAAATAATTATGCAATTTTCCTTTGGCAGCGGCCCACTGAGAGATATCGCTCATTAATTAATACACAATTGATTATTGCGACTTGCATTTTCAATTAGTCGCTCGCTGGCGATGATTTTCGCCGATAAGCTTATGAACTGTAAAAGTGAAGATATGAACAAACGAGCGAAATGGAAAATGAAAATGCAAAATATATGAAGATATTGATGACGGCGTTGACGCACAGCCGTCTATTATGGAAATTGAAGTGATTGCCGCAGAATCGATATGGCGCGCAGACGCGACGCTGGCGAACAACTGCACACACACACATACAAACAAACTGATGAAAGGAGTGTGAGTAACTCAAACGAACCTACAAATTGCCCACCTGAAAGCACTGAGCGGACACAGAGGTGATTGGAGCGGTGGCGGCTGGTTGGAAATTGCAAAATATTGAAACTCAGAGCAAGCAAATAACTGTAACTCACTAATATTTACACAGCAGATGCACGCAGTTATTTGCAACTGTATCTATGAGAGACCAGTAGGTCTATGTATTTGTATGTATGCCAGTATGTGTGTGGGCCAATCGGTCAAAGCGAGGCTAATTGAATTATGTGCTCAGACGGCCCTCGCTCGGCAATAACAGCTTTTATAAATGGCTACTGTAGAAATTCGTGGAATTATTTATGTGTAGAAGGCTTGGAGTGTGATGCAAAGCAATTCAGAGTAATTCAGAGTAATTTTAAAAATGAGAGCTAGCATTTTCTAATTATGTTTGAAATTTAATGGAGTCGTTTCTAGTTTAGTTATGGATTGATTGCCTACTCTAGTCAATAGTAGTTAAGTGAAAATCTTAGTAGGAAGTAACAGAAAATAAATCGCTTTACGAAAACCTTACCCGAGTAAATAACAAATTCAGTTATTTAAGATAAATTTTTTAACCTACAAAAAGAAAAATCGGTAACCTCTGTTGTATCGAAGCTATTATACCCTCTACAATTGCATTTCTTATAATATAAAGGGTATAAAAAGATATTTATCTTGGTTTTAGTCGTTCAGTTTGTATGACAGCTATATGCTATGGTGGTTCGATCAGAGCAATATATTTGGAGATTATAGCGTCACCTTGAGCAATAATCTGTGCCAAGTTTCGTGAATATATCTTGTTAAATAAATAAATTCGCCATACAAAAACTTAAATTTGATAGAGCAGTTTGTATGACAGCTATATGTTATAGTAAACCGATCTAAACAAAATTTTCGAAGATTGTACCATTGCTTTGCGCAATAGCCTATGTCAAATTTTATGAAGATATCTAGTCAAATAAAAAAGTTTTCCTTGCGAGGACTTTAGTTTGATCGGTCAGTTTGTATGGCAGCTATATGCTATAGTTGTTGGATCTCAACAATTTCTTCGGAGATTGTGGCGACGCTCTGGTTAATAATTTGTGCCAAATTACGCGAAGATATTTTGTCGAATTACAAATTTTTCCATACGAAAACTTGGTTTTGATGGATCGTTTTATATGGCAGCTATATGTTATAGTACTTCGATCTTGGAAAATTTTTCCAGCGATTACAGTATTGCCTTGGACAATAATTGGTACTGAATTTTGTGAAGATATCTTTTTAAATAGCAAAGTTTTCTATATGCGGACTTGATTTTGATCGGACAATTTGTATGGCAGCCATTTCTATTAGTGATCCGATATCGGCCGTTCCGACAAATGAGCAGTTTCTTTGAGAGAAAAGGATATGTGCAAAATTTCAGATCGATATCTCAAAAACGCAGAGACTAGTGCTCGTATATACAAACAGACAGACAGACGTTCGTTGCTAAATCGACTCTTCTCGTCACGCTAATCATTATTATATCCGAAATTTTCTTCAAAAATAAAAATTAAGACTTGATTCTATGGCATTAGCACAGCACTAAATCCCACTCAATTATCAGTTTGATTTGAAAGTTGTTCAGGACCTTCCTGGGTTCTTTTTCAAAAATTCTTTGTAAATTTTTTTTGCTTAATTCCCAATGTATGACATAACGGTAATAGAACTAAACAGTAATTTGAACGCAGGAATCATTTTTAAGGTCGTAGCAGTTGAGGGTTTTTGAATTCGAATAATTTCATTTTACAGGTATGTCGTTATTTAGATGAAAATTTCCAAGCAACCTCAGCTCGTTAACTGGGATAAATGTGGATTCAAACCCACCAGAACTGAACCAATTCAATTTTAATATCAGATTCATTTTGATCCTTCAAGCTTAACATTTTTGTTTCCAAATTCCTAAAAAACTTCCGGCCTGGGCTTAATGCATTACAAATTGTGTATGGACCATGTCTCTAAGAAGTTGCTGACAAATTTTTGTATCAATTTGGCTGGAGAACTGTATGTTCGTTGTCACTCGGGTGAAAGGACCTGTAAAAAAACTTTTTCCGTACTTTTTTGGAAGAAAATTCAAGACTGTGTATTCTGTGTCCCAAATTATATCGATTAACGGCAATTATAGTGCCTTTGGAGTGTGCATGGCTGACTGGATCGATGATAATATGTCTAAAATGGTTTAAAATCTTAATTGATTACCTTTGATTACGATCAAAATAGTTTTCTGGATTCGAAACCCCAGTTACTACATTATTTTAAGCTTTCAAAGAGCAATTTTTCTTTTTCGATAACTGCAGTAATCTGAGGGACAGTAAAGTAAATTGACAATTTTTTTTAGAGGAAAGCTTAGTACACACCAAATCCCAGTTTTCGAATAATATTTAATTTTGCTTACAAAGTTATTTCCCTGTGTCCGGGGGTGATCTGGGCAATATTTAGTCGGGGTAGGGATTCCTGGTTAATTTAACAATCGGAAATATATGTAGGTTTCCTTATATATCTCGGGATTGGCAACCCCAATTTTATAGTAATATTGACATTATTGATGTTAAACATACTCAGAAGTTTTGACAGTGACTTTATTATTAAATCATCATTATATGTATGTGACCTGGTTTACGAAAAGGGGGCTTAGGTGTCAAAAAAAGGAGAACAATTAATGAGATAACGAGAAACTGACGATTATTTTTAACAGCTTTTCCCAGAAAACTAGTTTTCGCACGTCGTCCGTTTATTATTTGTTCCGTTCGATGCCAAATGGTCTGGTTCAAAGGTAGTTCCACTCATAAGACGACATCGAAAATGGCTTGATTTTTTGATACCATTATAAGATGAATAGTTTGACGGTAATGGCTTTCCCAGAAGGATGGAAAAAAGTTATGACTTCAGGTAATTCATTTGAAATTTCTTTACAATAAAATTAAAAGCCAAACAAATTTTCATTCACGGCCTGAATCGAAGTAGCATTGTCCGCATAGACTTTAGACTTTACATATCCCGACAGGAAAAAGTCTAACGGGGTGATATCACAGAATCTTTGTGGCCTCTTGAATTTCTTCAGGTTACTCTTCGAAGAGATTTAACTGATAATTCTATTGAGAGAAAGAGTTTTTATCCCAATTTATTTACGAATGGTATTATTTTCAGTAAGCGGCGGCTTATTTAACGCGAACTTGAGTGACACGTGACTGTTATTAGAAACTGCTATGAAAATTGCAATAAGAAACTTAAACATTTAACAACTGTTCCCAGAATGTAAACGAAAAGTATATATGTACATATAAATATACGAATTACTCCGGTCAACAAAAAAATATTTTTTTTGGGGTTTCTGCTCTCATGCTTGAATTCTAATTCTAGACATTGAAAAACACTTAAATATTAATCTTTAGTTCTTTAAGTTTGCTTTGCGCTGATCTACATCGATAAGTATATTTGGGGTTTAATACGAGAGAGCTCATATGAGCATAAAAGAAATACAAAAATATTCACTTTTAGACAGTAATTTCTTCTTATTATACATTTATATATTATTTTTTATCACACATCTTGAATAAAAACGACTCTTGTATCTAAAAAAAAGTTTTCTAATTATAATCTATAGTGAAATTGTAGAAAAAATATAAAAATCATCGAAAAATTGCTCTAATTTCTAAGAAGGCAAACTTTAACCGGAAACAAAATTTTTTTCCTAATTTTGGTCATAGGAGAAGTTAAATTTAACATGTAGATGTCAGACCCAAAAATCGTGTTGACCGGTGTTATCTTTATAATCTATTCAAATCCAATTTGAAACGACAGCTGACAAATGAACTGTCGCTAATCGCCGCACAAACGATCATAGAAATTTAGCCATAAAGTAAAGACCTGTCCAAATAAACAATAAATGCAACTCGCTATTGATATTAAATAATCCTTCCCCCCACTACTCCAAGTTGTAATCAGTAGACAGGAAATATTGTTATTAATATTGTGTAACGGTGAGCTGTTTGTTGTTGTTGTATTTCATTATGCTATGCAAATGTGCTGTGTGAAATGTAGGTAAATCTCTAACAACCGTTATTGCGTCGGAAAATCGATTATTCGCACCTGGCGGCAGCCGCTGCCACCTTCTAATACTGCGCGAATAACTGTAAACACGCGCCGGAAAAAAATGTGAAATAATCATTTTCAAAATGAAGCCATAAAGTTGAGGAAAAACAAATTTCACATTTCAGTTATGATCTCAATAAAGCACGCTAATAAAGTGCAAATCCAAGAGATAACAACACAAAATCAAAACCACTTGTGCTAAGAGCGCATTAAGAATTATATTGCCAAGGTGGATATATTCTGCTGACTTATATTGAAGAGAAATTATTTAGAAAAATTTAAATTGTTGGAAAAATTATTTTAGAGACCAATTCATTTAGTTAGAAGAAAGTGTGAAGATAAGACTTATCCCACGGTAGATGGCGCAGACTGTGGGGTCTCCCTTTTTGTGGATTGAACAGAGCACACTTGCATTCCAATCTTCGGGTATGCTTTCGTCTGACCATATTCTAAGAGGTGACCCATTTCGAGGTTCACTAGGAAACCTTCAACCCTTCAATCATTGACGGTTACGTTATCCCGGCCATCATTTTTGAAGAAATATGGACCGATGATTCCACCGGGCCACAATTCACATCAAACTGTTGATTTTTCTGTATGAAATGGCAGCTCTTGAATCTCTTCAGGATGCTCTTCATCCCAAATACGGAAATTTTTTCTTGCTTACATACATGTATCTATTGAGCCAGAAATGGATCTCATCACTTAACAGAATTTGGCTCGAAAACGTCGCATCTTCTTAGAACATTTCAAGAGCACATCGGGCGAAGCGATGTCGCTTGAGAACGTCGAGCGGCTTCACTTTAGTTCTTGACGTAAAATGCGCCAAGTCGTTCCATACATCAGTCCGATTTGCTGCGAACGGCGCCGAAGCATCTCTCCACGGTCTTCGGTCGAATGTTGTCGATAATGAAAGCTGGTATTGCAAATAGTACACTCAGTAAGCCGATTATGTTCACAATAAGTTGATCGAAGAGCGCGAAACACATTCTTTACAGAACGTGAAGTTTCGCAATAAAGTTGAACGATTGGTAAACGTTGTTCATGTGTAAGTCTTTCCATGATGAAATGCCAAGCGATAAGACTCACGCCTGATCTGTTAAAAAAAGGTTATTGATAAAAGTACTTCTACTTGGATCACTCTTTATATATCGATTCCTTTCTCTATCTCGCTAAGTTTTGGTGATACATACAACCGTTAGGTGAACAAAACTGTTTATATTGAGTCCATAAGAGTTCATGACATCCAGTCCGGATCAAATTTGATCAGATGACAGAGCTCCATACTCCATGATAATACCTTGACCCACCATTTGCCTTATAAGGCGACAACCCTTGCCATACGTAGATACCTATTTTGATTCCCTACTACTGTAACTCAGACACATTGGTCATAGGCAACTCCAATATCATGTTCGAGTTGACAACAAAAGAAATCTTACTTGGAGTGTACTTTCCGACCATATTAACTTTTGAACGCTGACTAGTCACTTATCACTAGGAAGGAAATTCTCAAAAAAATCAAAAGTGATACTTTTCATGAAGATAAATCTTTCATGCTTCGGAACCCTAGTATCCTTTAAAAAAATAATAAGAAAATATCTCCGCTTGGAAGAAGTCATAAATGGCTATCGGTTAGTACGATTCTTTGTTCTGATAATATTTCAATTATACTATATCCTGATCCAGGTTTTCATTTTTTTCTGAGCTATGCTTCTTGAATGTTACACTTAGAATGGATATAAATCCTAGTCTTTTACACAGACCTGACAGTGGACCTAGTAACTGAACTCCAACTGGTATCCCAAAAGACCTAAACTGGCCCATGGCTCATTGGCCTACAAGACTAATCTAACCTAACCTGAATACTGACGAGATGACTTTACGAATCAAATGGTAAATATACTTCCAAGGTTGAAGAAGGCTAATGGAAGGTCAGCAGATTCCCAAGTCACTCCCAGACGTTTACAACACAGAAATCAATACATGAGTGAGGACTAGGCAACTGCGAAGGATCATATCCAATTAGAAACAAAAACAGAGAGTTGAGGTCCCATTTGGTGGAGTCTTACGCAAGTTCTTCTATTGTCCAGTTTAATGACCAAAAGAAATGTTTAATTTGGGCCTATAATTGTCGCTTTCGACTAAGCAGTTAACCATTAAAGGATGCGATCTTGGTAAGTTAAGCCGAAGGAAATCAAATTTTTTTACATTCTTCTTCCTTTATTGGCGTAGACACAGTCGTTCTTTCTTTTCGCTATTTGGCACCAATTAGATATTCCAAGTCTTGCCAGGTCCTTCTTCACCTAGTATTTCCAACGGTGTGAAGGTCGTCCTCTTCCTCTGCTTCCTCCGGTGGTACCATACGGACGACTTGACCTATGAACTATGTCAAAGTCGTTATATAACTCCTACAGCTCATCGTTTCAGCAAATGCGGTATTCGCCGTTGCCAATCCGCAAAAGACCATAAATCTTCCGCAGAGCCTTTCTCTCGTCAAAAGGTCACTAACCCCTAAGTGGATCAATAGAAAGCAAGCAGTCACCAGACCATTTAGTAATAACTTTTGCAGGGATTACTTGCGAAATTGCCCAAAAACAGGTCGACAGGCCCAAAAGCAAAAGCTGACGATGACTAAGAAATAAATGTGAATATAACGGTAATTTATTAGTTTTGAATCCCATTGCAATCAAAAGCAATAAATTTATAAAATTTTGTTGTTCACTAGATATTTGTTGATATTTTTGACAACATTTTTGTTGTTGTTGTTGACAGAATTTTTGTTGTTGTTGTTAATGATAACATTTTTAAAAGTTTTTACTGCATTTTTTGTTGTTGTTGATAAAATGTTTGTTGTTGTTGTTGTTGATTACTGCAAAATTGCAAAATTTTTCTTGTTGTTGTTGACCACCTTTTTGGTTGTTTGCCGACTACATGTCTCTTGTTGTTTTTATTGCCAACATTTTTGTTGTTGTTGTTGTTGTTGACTAAATTTCTGTTCTGGTTGAGAAATTTGTTGTTGTTGTTGACTACATTTTTTATTGCGGCCGACTACAATTCTCTTGTTGTTGTTGTTGTTGTTAACACAGCCACCATGTCTGAGCTATCAGTTCAAAAACTCAACAGGACGCAAAATTATTGACGGTCTCTGTCATTTTGCAAAAACAAATCCGCATGCAAAAACAAACAAATGCTATAAATGTGAAACAGTTATGACATAACGGCAAATCAAATGGAATAAAACAATCACGCGCGGCAGCTCATCTGGCGGTTAGTGGAGATAACGGGACTACGTGCAATCATAACGTAAATATTTTTAAAGTGTCACTTCTGACACTTGCGTGGCGGCCTAGCAAAAAAACAACAACAAGTTCACCAAAAACAACAAAAACCAAAAAAGAAAGCAGTCAAAATGAAATCAGCAAACATTTTGAGACAAAACAATGAAAAGGTGCGCGCCGGAAAGCCGCCGGAATGGAACGGTGCAGGCGGAAGAGCAAGCCTGTGATAATAAATATGACAAGTGAAAAAGTGGAAATGATATTTTTTCGCACAACAACAACAGCGACAACAAAAAGTGCGAGCATTAAAAATGGAAAAATAAAAAGAAAAAAAGAAAAAGGTGGCAATGCCGCGTTTAGGAACAGCAAAGCATGTTTTTTTACATATTTACATAAATGCATGTACATATATATGTATGTGTGTGCGTGTGCTAAGCACATAGTGACAACAGCAATTTTAATGTGTTGTAAAGTCTGCGAAAGAATCCGCTTCATCGCACTTCATGTCAAACTGGCGTAAAATGGCGCGGCAAAATTATTTCACCAACAAACATACACACACACACACACATAAACATAAACATATGTATATGTATGTGGCTATAAGTGTGCAGGCACGGGTGCGCTTTGGTTGCGGCGAACCGCAGAGCACACAGCACAGGATGTGGCGGCTTTCATGCTCGTCGCGCTGGAATGTGTGGGCGCGCAAAAAGCGCCGCGCAGCAGGAGGCCGTCATGTTAAAAACATTTACATACATACACATACATATGTACGGTATATTATGCTTATTGTACAGAGTGCTGGTGGATGCGAGGAGACCCGGATGCAAAGTCAAACAGAAAGTTTGTCCACATTCCTCATATTTCTTCATTTCGCATTTGCGGCGTTCAAATGTTTTGACGTGACCCTAGTAGTCGGAGTAGCTGAAGTCAAGCAGGCTACACATGGTGTTGGGAGCATTCTTTCAAAAGTTTTTCAAAATATAGTAATTACTTTAAGGAAAAATATTGCGAAATCTTTGCAGAGTTGAACTGAAATTAGTTAAGTAAAAAATATTAATGAAATTATTTTGTTAAACATTAAATTACCAACAATAGAAATCACTTAAAATAGAAAAAAGTACTCATAAAAGGTTGATCCATTTCGAGCTTCCCTGCCATTTTAAAGAAAAAACCCAGAAACTTCAAATTTAATAGAAAATGTTTATCATCATCCGAAAGAATATTCTTTGGCATTTATTTTTTGAAGATTATCTCTTTCAAATGTTGGCCACGACTACGTCTCAGATGGTCCATCTGTGATATTATCTGCTCACAGAAGTGTTCTTTCAATAAATCGATTGATTGATGCGATGTGTGGGAAGTGGCGCCGTCTTGTTGAAACCAAATGTCGCCGAGATCATGTGCTTTAATTTCAGGCATCAAATAGTTGCTTATCATGGCGCTATAACGGTCGCCAATAACGGTTTCGTTCTCACCAGCATTATTTTAGAAGAAACAAGAAAAAACGTTAACTTCGGTTGCACCGAAGCTAAATACCCTTCACAGGTGCATTTCTGTTAGTAACTATGTGTTCAGTTTGTATGGCAGCTATATGCTATAGTTAACCGATCTGAACAATTTCTTCGGAGATTACAGTGTTGCCTTAGAAAATAACATGTACCTAATTTCGTTAATATATCTTGTCAAATGTGAAAGTTTTCCATACAAGCACTTGATTCCGTTCGTTCAGTTTGTATGGTAGCTATATGTTATAGTGGTCCGATATCGGCTGTTCCGACAAATGAGCAGCTTCTTGAAGAGAAAATGACGTTTGCAAAATTTCAAAACGATATCTTAAAAACTGAGGGACTAGTTCGTATATATGTATACAGACAGACAGACGGACAGACAGACGGACATGGCTAAATAGACTCAGCTCGACATACTGATCATTTATATATATACTTTATAGGGTATCCAACGATTCCTTCTGGGGGTTACAAACTTCGTGACAAACTTAATATACCCTGTTCAGGGTATAATATGGACCGATGATTCCACCGGCTCTCAAACCACACCAAAACGTTGTTTTTTCTAGATGAAATGGCAGCTCTTGAATCTCTTCATATTGCTCTTAGTCTCAAATGTGGAAATTTTGCTTGCTTACATACCCATTGCACCAGAAATGAGTCTCAACGCTGAACAAATTTTTTTCACGAAAACGTCGGATCTTCTTGAAACTCTTCAAGAGCCCATAGAGCGAAGTGATGTCACTTGGGAAAAGCTGGACGTGAAATGTTCCGAGTCGTGCCATACGTCAGTCCGAGTTGCTGCGAACACCGTCGAATCGACTGTGCACGGTCTTCGTGTGGACTCTTAGCTACGGCTGCTATATTTTCTTCACTGCGTGCTGGACGTGGTATATTCCGTCGAATACTATCCAGTAATGAATACTAAGTCTCAAGATGGATGACGGTGTTACGAATAATACGCTCAGTAAGCCGATTATGTTGATCATAAAGTGAGCGGATCACATTTTCGTAATAAAGTTGAGCGATTTGTGAACGAGGTTCGGGGGTGAGTCTTTCCATTACACGATTTCATAAAGTGTTTAAAGAAAATTATGTACAATTTGTCTGGTTCGCGGTGGCTCAACGCAAACTAATGAGATAATTGAAATTCATTCACTCCTGCATAACATTGGCTCGCATTTATTACCTCAGTAGAAATATAATTCTGAGTCGCAGCTTCAGACTCTACTAATACAATTTAAACTAACTTTTTACCACGCCACCATACGTGAACAGCTCCCATAGCCGGACGAAAACAATGCGGCAGTGTGTGTCCGGAGCGCATACCTTCAGACCTCACACCGAAATGGCAAAAATGCAAATTGAACGCCTGTGCAAATTTGTGTTGACCACTGAGCGTTTTGCTAATTTCTAAGTTTGAACACAGGAGTTCTTTTTTCTCTGGCTTCACAAAGGACTGACTAACCTAACCTAGCCTGGGCGTCCTGTTATATAGAAGTTCAATGTGTTTACAACATTATAAATACTTTTTGTCAATTTTATTTTCATTATTTATTGATTTTTAATTGAAAACAAAAACTTACACGTCGAGTGGTATTAGATTCCACAGTATCTTGGCAAAGGCTGGAGGGGCTGGTAACAGTTCGCTGCTGTTGCAGTTGGCAGGTATCTAGGTCTGAATTTTTATCTGGAAGTTTCTCAATAGCACGTCATTCAGATGGGAAGTCTAACTATGATTGGGGGTACAAAAAAGTGATGGATAAAGGTGTCATGCTATCCATTCCGCTTATTAACCTGACTGGCGACAAATAGCCTAGTTTCGAACGGAGCTTACAGATACATGGCGCCCTCGTAGAGCCTTACTTATGGGGCTATAAGCAAGTGAATATACATATGTCCACATGCTGGTGGGTCAAAAACATGAACCAAACTAGCAAAAACAAGATGGAAATGAAGGAGTCCGGTTCTCCCATAAAAAAACCGGAGGGAACTAGTCCCGAAAAGAAGACAGTTGTTAAAACGACTTCGAAAACAATCGGCACTACGTATAAGACAGAAGCAATGCTTGGTCTCAGTGCAAGGCCTGGCACTAGCAAGGGGGCTGAAACTAAGCCAAGCCCCGAAAGACTACAACACCAGCGGCAGTCGGAACCTAACCCGGTAGCCAAAGTGTGGCTGCTAAGCACACTGTGGAAGATAAGGTATGAGGCTCGAAGAAGATAAGGTATGCGGAGAAGCGACGTAACGCCTAGGTGGTTCTTCAATTGTCTTCTTACTTAATTTTAAGCTGCAACCTAGCGACAAGAGATCGAAGACGGTGGGAATAATACCTGCAAAATCATTTGCTGACGTTGCTTCTAAGCGCATTATTATTGTTGCGCTGGATGAGGCAGATCTTGAAGGAAGGATCCCTAGAGCCCAATGAAAATGGGTGTAACCTGCGCTGACACGTGGCGCTGGAGCTGCTACTAAGCAATCCGCGTCCGGGTCTTGATATTAATATTATACACGTTAAACTGAAAACACGCTGCAAAGCAACAACGGAAATTCTGGTTTTTTTTCTAAGCATTTTTGTCGGCGGTAAATAACTTAACTACAAAGAGGTCCGTTTGTCTCAAGTTCGTAGCCGTCAAAATCAGGAACTTTTTCTTATTTCTTAAATAATAGTGTAAATTAGCCACTAAAAAATCGCCACTGTCTCGTATTTTCCCTCTAATTACTCCCAGCACTGACTGTCCGTCGCTTTCCGCAAAGTTTTTCGCACAACGAAAACAACCGCACTACCATTCCGACTAACGCTTTAATGCCGGTTGGTAATTTTGTGGCAATTTTTAATGCGCACACATTTCCGTGACTTTTCGCTCTTTGTCAGATTCATGGCATTCTTTTGCGTGTCTTCTCCATTTTAGATAGCTTTTCATTGTATTTATTTCGGTGTTTTCTTTTTTGTTTTGCGGGTGTGTTAAGCTTTAATGTACGCGCATAACGGTGCTATGGCTCTTGGGAAACTTTAGTGCGTTGAATGTGAAGATGAGAACGCATAAAATTTTGATGTCAGATGAGAATTTTAAATGAGAAGTGTGACTGTTTTGATTGTAAAATATGTCCGAGATGCTTTAATAGCACAACCGACAGGAACAAATTAGAAATGTCGCTGGCATTTATGTGGAAAACGCTGTGGGAGGCTGGCAAGGCATGATTGAGGTATGATTAGATGTGCTGCCTACAGTGCGAGGAATATACACACATTTCTCAGACTATTAAGAATGACAGCTTGGTACAAAGTCAGACCATCTCTAAGAGAAATAGTTGAGGTTGAAGGTATTGTCAAACGAAAAGAAAATAATATGCACTGAGTTTTCCATTCAAGTCTAAAATATGGAATTGGCGATAAAAATATATGTATATCACTCAAATTCCAACCTAGAATTAGTGTTACTCGGGTAAAACGTTTGATTTTATAAAGCAAGCTTCGTCTAAAAAGTGCAGTGATGGTTCATTTCACATAAATAGCAAAGGAATTCGGAGTTGTATCTTGAGGGAAAAATCAGTACCCAAAACCGTGCATTGAACCTATTGAAAAAATATTACTGATGATCTTAAAAACATTGACTCTAGAACATAAAACAGCGGTTAGCGTCGATCTTGTTAAAATACTTTTATTTAATATAGCGTTTTGTCGATTAATCAGCATTGGAAATTACCCGCTAAGGCATTTCAAATCGACCACATGCACTGAGAATGATTCAGAAACAGGTTCTTTATGACCTCAGTATCAGAAGCGGCACGAGAAGCCACATGACATCACTAGGCTTCATGTTGCTAAACCCGCTTGAAAGCGAAGTCCTACCCTACTCTCGATATTTTCCAGGAATTGCACCGTCCGATTATTATTTGCTTCGCTCGATGACACATGGTCTGGCTCAGAAGCAGTTCCGCTCCCAAAATGTGTTCAATCAGTTTTTAAAACTACATATAGTATTTAATAAAAATTCATTTAAAAAACTATCGATAAAATTATTTTAATCAATGTATTAGACAAGTCTAGTAATTTTTAAATGTATTGATTGATTTTCTAAACAATTCACTAAACAATCGATACCGATATATCGGAATTTACATGAAATGGATTCAGATGCTTGTATAAAATTTATGTTTATGTTTTCAGTTTAGACCGTAATATTCGTAATTTATCGATAAATGTGTAACTATATCTGTTATAACAGTTAATATAACAATCAATATTTCTAAAAGTTTTATCTTAAATTACTTTTACTGATAACAATTTATTTTACAATGTATCGGCAAAATATCAAAGAGCTGAGATCGATTTTTAGCAAATATATCGGATTCATGCATCCAAAATTATTATTAAATATATAATAACAATACATGAGATTTTCTAAATATTGCTTGTTTATCGTTATGCACTAATTTTTGATAACAAAATATATCGATATACAAAAATATCGATTTGTAAAAGAATACTGTTACACAATTTCGTTGTATTTAAGTTATTAAAAACATAACAAATCGATATATTTCAATATCGATAACAAAATACATCGATTTTTAGCAAATATTGCAATTCATTCATTCAAAGATATTCTCAAAAATATATATATATCAATACAATATTGTATTAGATTTTCCAAATATTGTTTGAATATCGTTATGCATTAACAATCGATAACAAACATATCGATTTATATAAAAATAGATGTACGCAAATATCGTTATACAGAAATTATCGCTAACATAATACAACGATATATTTTAACATCGTTGTATTTAAGTTATTGGCAACATAAAAAATCGATATATTTAAATATCGATAATAAAATACATCGATTTTTAGCAAATATTTCAATTCATACATCCAAAAATATTCTCAAAAATATATAAATTTATCAACACAATATTGTATTAGATTTTCCAAATATTGTTTGAATACCGTTATGCATTAATTATCCATAACAAATATATCGATTTACATAAAAATAGATGTACGCAAATATCGTTATATAGAAATTATCGCTAACATAATACAACGATATATTTTAATATCGCTATTTTTAATAAACAAAATATATCGATATATTTGCAAATCGATAAATGTAAATTATTTATTTCTGAACCAAACATCATTATAATGACAGCAAAAAATTTTAAATTTTATTTATTCTGCTGAATACCAAAAACATCGATTTATCTAATAATATTTATGCACAAATATCGTTATACATAAATTATCGATAAAATTAAATCGATATTTTTAATATTGATAACATAATGTATCGATGTTTTTAATATCGATAACAAAATATATCGATATATTTAAATATCGATAACAAAATATATCGATATGTTTCAAACATCGATAACAAAATATATCGATAAATTTAAACTATTTATTTAAAACGCAATACCATTGTAATGACAACAAGAAATTTTAAAATTTACTTTTTCTGCGGAATCTAATCTAATAAGAAATTTAATTAAAATTTAAAAATTTAAGAAAATTCCAAACCTCTTTACCCCCTTACACACATATGTGTATTGAAAATACCATACAAGTATAACTGACAACATTCCCCTAAATTAGCAGCATATATGTACCTTGATTTTAATTCATCTGCTTTCAAAGCTAATAAACTTTTTTAATAATTCCGTCATTTAAATACGCATTTGTGAAGAGGAGAGGGCATGAGAGAGGAGCAACGCAAATGTATACGCGTATGATTTTAATTAGATGTTACGAATGCACATTTACATACTTATTTCAAAGTTTATATGTGCGTATATTAGGGTGGTCCTTAGAATATTAAAATTTGTTTTTTCTTTCATTTCACTTCCTCGATCTGCAATATAGTCACTAAAAAAGATAAAACGTATATGTATATTGTCCTCCATTAGATGTTGTCCAGGAGTTTTGCAAAATATCAATCACAATTTTATTTTTTAGCAAAAAAAAAATTGAACTTTGTCACCTTGCAACGAACTTACGCTATTCTAGTCGGAAATAGAGCTTATATTTGATGTTTTGGAATATAGGCTTTAATGTTGGTTTCATAAAATCTACTTAAGAAACTCTCTCAAAAATTGTATGACCACCCTAATGCAAAAATTTTAAATTAGAAATTGCATATGAGTGAACACAAGCTAAATACGCATTTAATTCCACTCTAATATGAGTTTTGGCATGATATTTGAATTGCCTGTCTTCAAAGACATGGTGTCAGTAAGTTGTCTTAAGACACCATGACGTTAAATAATATTTCTTTTAATTAAAGAATTTATTTTTCATTAAATAATCTATTTTTAGATTTTTATGAGCGAACTTTTTAGACACTTCAGCTTTTACTGGCATTTAATGGCTATCAGAAAGCAATTTTCCTAGTGAACCGTTAGCTAGAATTGACCACGAACCTCCGCTCTTACGCGTCATAAGAAATTTTTTTACGAACCCAGGGAGTAGCGGGCTTTCGACCATAAAAAGGAAATAAGCAGCCCGCAAAGGTAAACAAACTTATTAAGAGTATGCGTATGTATGTGTGAGATAGTGTGCATGTGTCTGTGTGCCATGATTTATTGTGATTTAGCGCAGCTGAAATTCGCACCATGTGCCTACTAAAATCTGTCAACACATAAAAAAGTGCGATGAACTTTTCTAATTTCACGCAAAGCTGTGAAACTTTTTCTTATTGTTGATGCTGTTGTTGTTGTTGTTATTATTATGGGTGCGTAGAATTTGTTTTTAGTGCGCAGCTGAGGCACATATATTGTATTTATGCATATTAGGGGGGACAAAAAATGTGTATTGAGCTTACGGATTAAAATTAACCTCTATTTAAAAAAAATATCCCTGCAAGGTAGGACTTTTTAGCTACATTTTAAAAGGTGTTAGTGAGCTGTCAAAATTTTCCAATAAAAAAATTCTGTTTTCAATAAAAATATCATAACTTTTTAACCGTATTCGAATTTTTGCATTAGAGTGAGCCCAAAAACTTATAAATTTATTGCTTAAAATTACCCTGCAGACTATATAAACAAAAACAATATTCCTTGGCTTCGCATTCAATTTTTTTAAATTGCATTTTCTTGCGGAACACAAATTTTACGAAAATATTCGCCGTCGTGCGATTTTTTTAATTGGAAAACTATAACTTTTTAAAGCTCCAAAACTGCATTTTATGATTTTTTTCACTTTTTGAAGCATTTTAAAGCTTTAACTGTATACTGAAAAATATTTCCCTAGAGGGAAATTTTTGGGAAATTTTATAGACTAAAGAATACGCAATTTAAAAAATGTTAACCGATTTTTTTCACTTTTCTAAGCATTTTAAAGTTTTAACTGTATACTGAAAAAAATATCCCTTGTTGTAGATATTTAGAAAATTTTATAAACTAATGAAATACACAATGTAAAGAATGTTGACCGATTTTTCATTTTTCGAAGCATTTTAAAGCTTTAACTGTATACTGAAAAAATATCCCTTGATGTAGTTTTTTAGGAAATTTTATGAACTATAGAAATACGTAATGTAAAAATTTTAACCGAAATTTTTTCGTTTATATACCATTTAGGGTAATTTTAAGCTATATGTTTGAGTTTTTGGCCTACCCTAATGTAAAAATTCAGTTACTGAAAACATCTACTTCATATTTTGATTTATGCAGTTTTCAAAGATTTTAAATATCAAAAATTTTCAATTGTAAAAAATATCCTTCAAATAAATGTTTAGAAATCTCATGCTCTACAAAGATCCGTGGTGTAAAATTTAATCTTAACGCAGATGTACTTTTTCTCTATATATACCTTATAGTACATAGCGAATTTAAGCCGAATTAAAATTCATTGTAAGTTTTTAGCTCACCCTAATATGTACATATATATTCGCTATATCCGTATCTACTTGTAGTTGCAGAAAAACTTCTTTCAGGCCCTTGAATGGGTTTCTTATATTAAAGTTAGTAATTTCAAATAATTTTTATTTTAACTTGTGCTTAAGAGTCTGGTCCCGTGGTTCTTATCTTAAAGACCACTTACTGGATAGGTTAGGTTGATGTGTTTTATCAAAAAACAACAATTATGACAAACATCTCTACTGTAGCCTTTAACATAGCTGAGAAAAAAAGGAAAGACGAGCGAAAATAAAGAGGGGCATGAAGACCAGGAACGATAACGAACATGCTAAACATTGATGGTGCACTGGTAATATTTTTCAAGTGATTATAGGCTAAATCTGAAAGTTATTTGATTGAAACAATTGCTAATCTACCCATCCAAAAAATAAATTATATATGTATAAACAAAACGACCTTTTTAAAATACTCAAACCAAAACTCTTGATATTTTCTTAGAATTAAATGAATAGCAATAATATATACAGATTAAACATCCTGTAGGCATTCACTGTTTATATGATTAAATAATATCCAAGGATATGAAACGAATTCGAATTTATACGAACTAGGACTGTCAATTCGATAGCTGAATTAATAGCTCGTACCATTGTTATGAGATCTTTCTTCATCATATGAACAGTAAAAGTCTATAGGATTTTTAATCCGTATAGTTTTGAAATTCGAAAAAATTTTCGAAATTTAATATTATTTTCCAGTTAGTAATCGAATTCGAGAAATTTCGAAATTTTACACTATTTTGAAACTAGTTATCGAATTCGAAAATTTTCGAAAATTCATTAAACTAATAAGATAGTTTTCGAAATCGAAAATTTTCGAAATTTTATATTATTTTGAAGCTAGTTATCGAATTCGAAAATTTTCGAAAATTCATTTAACTAATAAGATAGTTTTCCAAATCGAAAGTGTTCGAAATTTTATATTATTTTTCAGTTACCGACAAGCCACTTTCGAAATTCGACAATTTTCGAAATATTATTTTATTTTCAAGCTAATTAACAAATTCGAAAAATTTCGAAATTTCCTTTTTACTGATAAGATAGTTTTCGAATTTGAAAAATTTCGAAATTTTTTATTACCGACAAGCTAGCTATAGAAAATTTTCGAAATTTTAGTTAGTTAGTTCATAAATTCCAAATAAAAGTTCCGTTATTATTGGATATCCTGTCAATCATTATTTATAGCAGAAGGTCTAGGAAAGGAGAGCAACAACAAATTTTAAAAACTTTACAATTTGCAAAATTGTATATTATTTTCAAGCTAACTATCGAATTCGAAAAATTTCCTTTTTACTGATACAATAGTTTTCGAATTCGGAAATTTCGAAACTTTTTATTACCGACAAGCTAATTATCGAATTCGAAAATTCTCGAAATTTCATTTTACCGTTAAGATAGTTTTCGAATTCGAAAAATTTCGAAATTTTACATTACCGATACGTTAGTTTTGAAATTCTAAATTTCCGTTATTATTGGAAATCAAGTCAATCATTATTTACAGCAGGAGCTCAAGGAAAAAACTACAGCAACAAATTTCAAAACTTTTCCAATTGCCATCGAATATTAGAAATTTGTATATTAATTAATTAATTGTTTTTTTTTTTGTTTGTGGGAAACTTGTCTAGACCAGATTAGATAAGCGTAAACCTGGATCTGTGTTTAATTCCCACAGATAACCATAGTTTCTAAATAACCTGACTCGATTGAATTGGATCTGTGTAAATATAAGTTGTGACAATATGAAAAAAATCCCGTTTAAACTGTTATAAAGAAGTAAAATTCCTGTAATGCAGAGGCACCTTTCTGTTGAAAACCCAAGAGGCCATCCAATATTCACTTATCAGTGGAAATCATGAGGATCCCACTTTTCCGGTTGTAGTGCCGTTCTCTGTGAAACCAAAACATGCCTTGCAGATAGATCAAAACTCTCAAAAATCCATTGAAGCGGTTTCATTCAAGATTCGACAACACAAATGACATTCAACCAACCTTAAAATTTGGAATGCTGGATATTTTAGAAGAAATTGATTGAAATGCCTTGATGAATCTACCGAGCTTTTACGGACAACTTTCAACAATGGCTTTCTCACCATATTGATTCTCATTAATAATGTTCAGTTGGATCTCATGAAGAATTAAAATTTAATTTACGTTTGCAACGAAGTTTGTAACATTCAGAAGGGAATATTTGAGACCCTATAAAATATATAATAAAATACACTTGTATATATAAATGATCAGCCTGATAAGCTGAGTCGATTTAGCCATACCCGTTTGTCTGTATATAACCGACCTAGTGCATAAGCTATTGAGATATACCATAGATCTGAAATTTCGCACACCTTATTTTCTGCCCAAGAGGATGCTTGTTTGTCGGAACCGCTGATATCGGACCTGCCATATGAACTGAACGATCGGAATCAAGTGATTGTATGGTAAAACTTTTTTATTGGCCGAGATATCTTCACTAAATTTGGCATGGATCATTTTTTAAGCCAATGATGTAATATTCGAAGAAATTGTTCAGATCGGATAACTATAGCTTATAGCTGCCATACAATCTTAACGATCAGAATGAAGTTGTTGTAAGGAAGCTTTCCTATTTGTAGCTTTGGTGCAACCGAAGTTAATATTTTTGTTTTTGTTGTTGGTTTTAACTAATTTCAGATTATGCCTTTCAAATGTCTACTAAAGTTATCGCAAAAAATTTCCACTAACAAATTAGTCAGCAACTTTTCCTTAAAGCTTTAAGTATAATCTCAAAATATTGATTATCCTAGAAAACAGAGAAATTGTACCACAAATTCTGTCAAATAACATTGAGGTAAATGCATAGCAATGTACAAGTCATTTATATATATGTATGTATATGTATATATGTAACTACTTATTGCCATACTATTCATAAAGCTTTTTGGCATTATTACTTATGTAAGTCTCAGTATACTCATTACCATAGCTATAAATACAGTTATGTAAAGTCATCAGCAAAATATACTCTTTGATTGCTAAGCAATTTCCCGGTAAGATACATTTGATTCACAGAACAACAATTACAACAACAATAACAAGAACTGTCGTGTCTTGAAACCTAGTTAAGCCAAATGAACTTCTCTTCTCACTGGCTCACTGGCTCAATAACTTAATTTCTAATACCTGCCGCTCTGCATGTGACAACTAATCGCATACATACTCATGGTAGTATTGCCAAACTGTAGTAATATACACAAATACACATGCATATGTGAAAGCGAGTGGAAGAAGTTAGTCAGCTCCATGCGTATTTCGGGGACACGTCTTTATGGCTTAATATGCCATGAACGGTATACAAATGTGCACTCCCCTGCCAACCTGCCTCAACATGATTTTGATGCGTTGACATATTTATTTATACATGTATATGTATGTGTGTGTGTGTGTTTGCCACGACATTTTATGCATCACACAATCGCTCTTTCTCATTGAGCGCCTTCGGTGTTTTGTATGTCCGACTTAACAAAATGTCATTATATAAGGATGTTGACACACATTCATAAGCGGAAATGTTGTAGACGCCGAAATGTATGCTTTAAAGAGTGTACTAGTGTTGGCCGGGCTTTATAGACTAGTTACGAATTAGTAAATAAATTATACTCCTAAAAAGTATATTCAAATGCGATGTTAACATTTTGAGACATTTGAGGTAGAACTTCCACTACCAAGGCAAAAGAGGCCTCGTTGACTAAACTTCCATCGGCGAGTCGCGGCTGAATCGCAACATAATCTATCCATTTGTTAAGAGATGAAAGAACAATGAACAACCTTGCGACCATCCGACTTCAAGTTTCTTTTTAGAACCTGGAGAATGAGTAGTGCACTAAACATATAAGACTAAGGAAGGTTCACAGTTCAGTAAATACGTTGAGCAATATCAAAAGTTCCGTCACGACGGGAAGGAACTCTCCGAGCAGACGAAGCGAAGATAACCATAAAGTAAAGCTGTTCGAGATTGCAGGCCCTCTCAGAATATCAATTTACGTGACCGGACGATGTACATCATACCATTCGTGAGTAGTTGGGTATGACTAAATCAAGCTGGATGAAAATACTTCAGCTCTGAAAGTATTCGACAAAGGTGGGTGCCACGCGAAACGACTTCACATCATCAACAGCGACTATTATTGGACGCCCAAAAGAGCATTATTGTAAACGAAACTGCCAAAAAGAAAATATCAACTGACAATTGAAGAAAAAAAAGTGACATTAACTCCCATGGTATCTAAGAATATTAGAATTTATAACTGACTCTTTCCGAAACTTGTCTCGTAATTAGTTAGAAGATTGATATTGAGATGCCTTAATAATTTTTATTGCAAAAAAGAAGAACCATCAATTTTTAGATTTCGTTTCCGTTTAACTCCCATGGTATCTAAGAATATTACTATCTCAAACGCTCAAAATTTATATGAATTTATAACTGACTTTCCGATTTGAGAGTGATCCTTAGCGAAAATAATTCATTTCCGCCGTAAACTTTTAAAGAAGTTTAGCTTAGAAATGCTTATCTTCTGTCTGGGTACTTCCTAAAGGCTTCATTATTGAACTGGTCTTCTCGTAACAAGACTCGTAACTAGTTTTAGTGATTCTAAAACACTCTATTAACCTACTGAACTCACTAAAACGTACTCTCCATTGCCAATTTAGTACTGGAAATGCGTGCATACGCAGACTCAACGCACAACTACATTGACAGACGCAGTTCACCAATACACTCACACACCTGTACTTGCTACTGCGTTTGGACGAGCTTATCTGCGAGTGCCTCTGTGCCTGCGTACATTTCTGCAGCCACAGCAACTTTCAGGGACAACACACTAATTCGAACAATTGCAACAACAACACCAGCAGCAACACCAACAGCAAACGAAGTGTAAATTTGTTGCTTTTCCATTGCTTGAAGGCATTTCTTGTGTGTTTTTTTTTTGTTTTTGTTGTGCGCTTTTCATAGCATTCACCAGCAACGAAGTCCTGCCATGCCAGAGTTGCATTGCTCCAGCACTCCCGTTAGTGCTCGACTAAGTTGTGTCGCTCGCTCGCTCGCTGCCGTCCTCATTGTTATTCAATATGAATTTATGGTATTATGGTACAAATATCTCACGTGCTTGGGATTATGCGTGATAAGCTTCTCAATAGTGGCTACACGTAGACGCTTGAATGCCTCGCATGCAACATGGCAGCGTTTTGACAACACGCACACAGCCACGTGTGCGCTACGCTTTACTCTCTCCTACACATAGACACTCACACATGTGCATATAACGGTATTAGTATGGTAATTAGGTATATTTGTGGGTGCGAGCGTATAGTCCACATTTGCTGTCAAGTATTTACTTGGCTTTGCCAAACATTGCGCCCGCACCGTCGCACCGCCGCACCGCTGCTCAGCCGTTAATATGAAACAATTGTCCCCGACGCCACAAGACGGCTTTATTTAGCAATCAATAATCCCCTTGTAATTATTCACTATTAAACCAAATACACCACATTAGCATATATGTGTATGTGTGTGCGTGTGTGTGTGTCTAAGCGCATTGGTGACTCCAGCTGGCATAACACACGCTGGTAATTAGAGCTGGCCGCCCATTTTAACAGCTTAAATAATGTAATTTCACTAATTAACACTTAGTAAACAAATGAAATGCTGCCCTTTGTTGTTGTTGTTGTTGTTCTAACCCTGCCCTTTCAACTCTAAAGGTGGTGCTATAAGCAATAAATTCAATAGATTGGTTGAGAATTATAGAAAAAATGCGATTCAAAGCAAATGCGGTCGTACGGCGAAGGTAATTGGACTGCATATGACTGCGACTAACGGTACCTTGATTAAAGATAATCAACTCCAAGTATGGGATTTGAAAGCATCAGCAATACATCATTTCTTAATAAAAGCCTTAGTAGAATGAGTGGATTTGTATCCAACCCTTATGAAAGGAGTTTTGAGCTCGGAAGACAAGCACAACAAAATACCAAATAATTTTTGAAACTAAAGCGGCTTTCGATTGAACTTCGGAGTAAAACGATGAATCCATGTTTCATCCGTTGCCACATATCGACACAAAAATTCGGGTTTATTACGCCTGAACATCTTCAATTTCCTGTTTAGCCAATATTGAGCTCGTGCGGCACAGAGCTTTCTTATACCCGAATATTCGTGAATAACATAGGTACACATTCGATTGAAATCTTTAGAGCGTCTGCTATCTCGAACAACTTCACCTTAGGATCATCCAAAATTAGTTTGTGGACGTTTTTAATGTTTTCGATAACAACCTCTTCTGGGCGTCCACTGCCTTCATCGTCCTCGCTGCTCATTTGATTAATTTAAACCTTGACATCAACAGTATTTCTCCCCCCAAAAAGCAATACTTTATTAGCACGCGAAATTCCTTGTATCCATTTTTTCAAATCAAGACACAATTCTAGGTCAATTATCATGGGTATGATAAGAAGAAATCCATTACTGTTGCATTAAATGGGTGACTTTTTTTTTAAATAGTTCGAATGATCGAATTTATATCAAACGTGCTCCAGGTTGTCACTATTATAAGATGATTTCATAAAGTACTTTTTAGAAGCTTCATGCCTTTTACCAAAAATCTGGGATGTTCCCAAAGCTTCTTTAATGTATATTCTCCACCAAATCATTCGCCATAGACAGGAACGGCTAGTAATCACTTGGTGTCTACTCCGGTCTATAAGGTGGATGAATAAGAACAATCAATCTTCCTGAGCTTTTAGTAAGTTACTATCGATGTGTGTGGCCTGGAATGTTCTATTATAACACATTTCCTCTCCTATTGGCCAAAGCTCGCCGCTTCTTTTCGCTTAAAGTGTTCGTAAGTGAACATTTACCTTTTATCGAAGAAAAGTTGTAAAATATGAGAATATAATGGATTTATTTTTACTAAGCCCGGGGTGGCATTGGTGCAGACATCTCAGGACCGGTGAGGGGTTCTTTGCTATAAGTATGAGTGTGGAAATAAACCTCCAACGCAACTATTGCATTGAGAGTATTGCTATACTCAGCGATAGTTAGGCGGTACTCTAACCGACCTGAGCTTTCAGGACAACATCGCTATGGCAGCGAAAGTGCTTAGAGCGGTTGAATAGTATGAGCTCGCAATGGAGCCAGTAATGAACTGGCAAATAAACTTGCCCGCTCCGCAGCTGCCAAATTATTATTAAACAAGAAAAAACGTTAACTTCGGCTGCACCGAAGCTAATATACCCTTCACACGTGCATTTCTTTTAGTAACTATGTGTTCAATTTGTATGGAAGCTATATGCTATAGTTAACCGATCTGATTTCTTCGGAGATTGCATTGTTGCTTTAGAAAATAATTTATATCAAATTTCGTGAATATATATTGTCAAATATGAGAGTAGTCCATACAAGAACTTGATTCCGATTGTTCAGTTTGTATGGCAGCTATATGCTATAGTTAACCGATCTGAACAATTTCTTCGGAGATTACATTGTTGCCTTAGGAAATAATATAAACCAAATTTCGTGAATATATCTTGTCAAATGTGAAAGTTTTCCATACAAGAACTTTTTTCCGATCGTTCAGTTTGTATGGCAGCTATAAGTTATAGTGGTCCGATATCGGCCATTCCGACAAATGAGCAGCTTCTTGAAGAGAAAATGTTGTTTGCAAAATTTCAAAACGATATCTTAAAAACTGAGGGACTAGTTCGTATATATACAGACAGACGGACAGACGGACAGACAGACGGACATGGCTAAATCGACTCAGCTCGACATACTGATCATTTATATATACACTTTATAGGGTCTCCGACGATTCCTTCTGGGTGTTACAAACTTCGTGACAAACTTAATATACCCTGTTCAGGGTATAATTATTAGATCATCATACCATAAGGAAACTGCTAACCAAGAAGGAGAGAACGAACTGGAAAAGGTATTGGCAGTAATTCACAGGCATGCGCCAGGCAAATTTGCTAATGGGTGGTTACAACCTCGCGAGGTTTAAAAGTGCAAGCAACCTTTCGAAGGTAAACTTCCTCTACTTGTAGCATTTTATACATTTCCGTGCAGGGTTGCCATCTTTTTAAAAAAATTACTTCAATAAAATTATTAGAAGAAAATATGGAAGAATAAGAAGGCATAAACCGAAGTATTTTAAATTATCTAAAATACGTTATGAGGAAGGTTGCCAACTTAAAAAAAATTATTAAATAAAATTAATAAAATACGCTAAAAGGCATAACTCTTTCTAGGGTATGATTGTTGTTTCTAGAAACAGTAATTTATTTATCGAATCCTCTTTGATTGCAGTAAGCACAGTTTTTTTACAAATATGGTTCACCAATAATTGTAAGTTCGCATAATACTGAGATAGATACTGAGTCCAAAACTCCAATTTAATTACTCATTTCCGCTCATATAGTATTATAAGCAAAATCAGTATTTTACAGACCAAACCTTATTCTAACGTCACATGACAACGAAAACCTGATTCTTCCTCTTACATATTTGGCCTTTTATTAAGACAAAAAGAAAAATAGTTTATGTGGAACAAATAAATCGCGATTTTAAGTCATAAACTTTTATATTTCCAGGGACATTTATGTTACATGTTTATATTTATACATTTAACTATAAAATTTATGTATGAATGTATGTTTGCAAAAGGGCAATTGCGAATGCTTATGTGTGTGTAAAAGTAGTCAGTAAAGTCATGCGACGTTTCACTTCACCAATTCACAAAGGGCATATGCCAGATAATTTCCATATTTTATTTAGTTTAAAAAGTTTACACAAACTATAAGCATTAGGGTGGTACGAAAAAAAATGTAATTGAGAGGCAAGATTTATAATTGTTTTTACCGATTGAAGATCAAAAACAGTAATAAGAGGCTTCCACTATAGATTCCTATTTGAGTTGAATTAAGTTTTTTTTACATTTAACCTCAGAAAGTGTACCCTGGTCGAGGATTTTTTAGAAACAGAGAACATTAAAAAAGCTTTTTAAGTAAATGTATGCTAGTCGACGATTTTCTCAGAAAGAATCATGAAGCTTTTGAGCTTTAAAAGTTGAACGCTCACGAAAAATTAATTTGAAAAATTTATACAATTTTAACGAATTTCGTTATAGTATTGTATAGGCTGGTTATTATGTAAACGCAAAAGTTCATTGAAAGCTTAGAAGGATAGTTTTTTTATCATTAGAAGTTCGAAAAGAACCATCAGTGGTTTATTATATGGATTCGAATCTAATTTTTATTTGGAAAGATTGTCAAAGAAGCTTTTGAGCTTTAAAATTTGAACGGTCACAAAAAATAAATTTCATGAATTTATAAAATCTTAATTTCATTACAGTATTATATAGGATGTTAGCTTTCTGCCAAAAATTGGTATGTAAGACCACAAATTATTGTAAGCTCAAAAGCAGAATTTTCCGGTGATTGAATTAAACAGCGATCAGATGTTTCTTCTATAGATTCCTTCTTGAGTTTAATTGAATTTTCTTTATTTTGCCCGAGAATATGTTCGGTAATTGAGTTTTTCTTGGAGATATCACCAAAGAAGCTTTTAAGCTTTTTAAGTTGAACGGTTACGAAAAATAAATTTGAAGAATTGACAAAATTTTAACGAATTTCGTTATAGTATTGGATAGGATATGAACTGTCATGTCAAAAATTATTATTCAAGGCCGAAATTTATTGAAAGCTTACAAGGAGATTTTACCATTTTATAACTCAAGCAGCGATCAGATGTTTCTTTTTTTACGGCATTCGATACGACGTTAGCTTTTGTTCTGGAATCTATAATGTAAGCGCAAAATTCATTGAAAGCTCGAAAGGACAGTGTTTTTACCGTTTGGTGACTAAATTTTTTCTATAGATTCCTACTGGAAAGAGTTGAGTTCAGTTGAGTTCTTTTTGCATTTTACCTAAGAAATCGCATTTTGTTGACAAAGAGCTTTTGTGCTTTACTAGTTGAGCGGTAATAAAAAATAAATACAATTTTAGCGAATCCCTTTACAGTACAGGATTCGATGTTTACTTATGTTCCGAAAATTATGATGTAAGCTCTAAAGCGCTTTGAAAGCTCGGTGCGGTAGTTTCATATAGCTTTTAAGTTCGTTAACCGAATTTTCTTGAGAAGACATTTAACAATCAACAACTAAATAAATACCAAAGCTTAGTCTTCTTCGATCAAAACCACAACCTACCTATATGGCATCATATACAATAATAATAGGGCGGCCCATAATGCTGTGAGATTTTTTTAACATCTGGTATCCTAAGCCAGCGCTTATAAAGATTTAACCTTAGCAAATTTGGTCTTTAGAAACTGTATGCTACATTTAAGTACCACCCTAATATACAAGGAATTCCAATATTTTACATATGAGTATATAAGATTCTAAACTTGCACACTGGTGCCCTTGGAAACTCTATAATTGTAGCTAATAAAGCGAAGTGTGTTCCACATGAAAATATAATTTTACATTTCTGTATGCACGTGTGTATGTGTGTATGCATGTATGCGTTGTGTTCGTTCACCCGAAGCAATGTAAAGTATCCAACATCTTTGCAAGCTCGTAAAAAGATGATGATGTTTAAAATTACCCAATTTGTCACATCGACGCCATTGGCGCTGACTTGGTTCAGCTTTCGGGTAGCCCAATCAGTGGACTTATTTGTGCATAAGCTTACATAACAAGTGAACTCTTCATTATGCATAATTTATTATACCCAAATCGCTGGCTGTAAGCAAGGAATGTCTATGCGATAAGCGACTAAATATCAAATGCCGGGATGAAAAATCGAAAGATGTTTTGTTCCACATTCTTATGAATAGTCGAAAGCGCCTTGGTTGCTATGTGATAGTTTTGGAAGTTAACGAGAAACAAAAACTGTAAAACAATATGTGCTCTTTATTGAAAATATTAAATTTCCGGTACAATGAGGTAAGCATAAACGAAGAATTAGAAGTTTGATGTGTAAGTTTAGTAACTTTCAATATAACGGTAGTTAGAGTAATGATATTTAGGTTAAATAATATTTACCGTTATCATTTAAAATCAACGAAATTTTTAACTTTTACTCGAAAAGATACTTAAGAAGCTTTTAAGCTTTACAAACGAAGAGCATAGTTAAAACAAGCTTAATAACAAACTCAAATCCACTTGCCGGTCATAAAAAAACTCGTTTCTTCATGATTTTTTTGATTTTTTTAAAAGCCATTTCACTTATTAAAAAATTGATGACAGGGTTTCAAAAGTAACCAGCTATGGCACGGATCTTTCTCGCTTCGTTTCTTCAAAGAGCCTAACACTAACCCCAAACTGCAACCATTTTCATGGATTGGACGCTAGAGTACACCTGATGCTGATTCCGTTCACCCGGACAATCGGTGGAAGAACCGGCGGCAATCTGCCTTTAAGCATCGATATGTCCATCGCCGCACCTAAGCCACAAGAATTTTACAATCTCTAAGAGATATCCTTCCGTCCGCTCTAGCTCAGACGGTGAGCGGCCTTTTACCCGAAGAAGAAGGTCGTGCACATACGCACAACACTTACAGAGTGGCTCAAGCTGCCCAAGCAGAGAGTCCATCGTAAAGTTCCCAATATATGGTACACAGACGGAATCCTTCGGGCAGCCACGAATCAATCCAATATCCACACTCCATTCATGCTAACTATAAAGGCCTTTCTGTGCGAAAAGTAACACCGCCAGAGCGTAATTTTCGGACAACCAAGCTACTTCAGCCCTTGCACCACTCGCTCTCAGCCTAGGTAGTCAAACGACTCCTTGAAGTCAACAAATATGCCAAGAACATACTTGTTAAAACTCTCCCTAACGACATTCTGAACATTAAACTGAGACTGAAACCCCGATAAGAACGAGGATCACTCCTGACCTTATCAGGGAACTTCTGTAGAGGAACAACCCTTGCACTTTTCCAATCGCGTGGAAAGTATTCCTCTCAGACGTATCCTAGGATAACGTCCGGTGTATTTAACGTAAGTACCTGCTGACAACAGCTTTACCCCATGGTAGTCAAAAGTACAATGGATCAAATTAATCCGTTGATCAGCGCCCTGAAAATACCAAGCATTTTCAGTACCAATTGGCAGTGTGGAATGGACACACTAACCACCTTGGTAGGGTTCGAGGCCCATCTAAAACCTCTGCCGTACTTTGGGTCCGGCACCCGGTTGCAATGCAACTCCACATTGAGTGATCAAAACACTCAGCCTGCATTTGGGTATAAACCACAACCACCACGATACTCCCCGAGGGGCCATACTGCATGAGCAGGTTGGACTGAACTCCAAGGGCTCCTGCTCCCCGTGGTACCAGAATTAAGTCTCCAGTCAGACTTCGTAGCCGAAACTTACTGTGCCCAAAAAATAAGGTGACATTGTATTTATTTTGAAAATTCTTTATTTATTCTTCCCAATCAATTTCATCCCCTTCAAAGTAATCCCCTCCCGATGCAATGCACTTATGCCAACGGATTTTCCAATCTTCGAAACACTGGTTGTAGTCACTTTCCAGGATGGCCTTCAGTTCCGTCTTCGCTGCGGCTTGAATCTCCTCTATCGTATAAAAACGGTGTCCCCGGAGCGGTCTTTTGAGCTTGGTGAACAGCCAGAAGTCGCACGGCGCCAGAACAAGTGAATACGGTGGTTGCGGAACGATATGGGTTGAGTTTTTGGCGAAATGATCACGAATTACGAGGGCAGTATGGGATGGTGCATTATCGTGGTGTAAAAACCACAATTCCGGCCTTTTTAGGCCGCAAACGACGCATAACGTTCAAATAATATTCCTTGTTGACTGTTTGACGGGGTGGAAGGAATTCATAATGCACAACACCACTGTAATCGAAGAAAACAGTCAACATGACCTTGATTTTTGAGCGACTTTGGCGCGATTTTTTTGGTCTCGGCTCTCTTTTGGCACGATATTCGCTCGATTGATCGGTTGTTTCGGGATCGTAAGCATAGATCCAAGTCTCATCGCCAGTTATAATGCATTTCATGACACTCTGGTAGTCGGAAAGCATCGTTTCACACACTTCAACGCGACGCCTTTTTTCCAAAAAATTCAATATTTTCGGTACCAGTCGAGATTTGACGCGCTTGAGGCCCAAAACATCCTTCAAAATGGTATTGGCTGAGCCTTTCGATATGCCAACTTCATCAGCAAGGTCTCTAATTGTTAATCGACGGTTTTTCAACACCAAATCTTTGATTTGTTGAACCTGAGCTTCGTCGGTTGAGGTTGATGGTCGCCCTGGACGCTCTTCGTCTTCGACACGTTCACGGCCGGCTTGGAACTCACTATACCACTTGTAAACATTGTTTTAGACATAGCCTCATTACCAAAGGCTTTCTGCACCGTCCTCAACGTATCCGCAGCAGAAAATTGATTCCGTAAACAAAATTTAATGCAAATTCTTTGCTCAACAAATTTCGACATCGCAAAAAACGAAAAACTCACTTTTAGCAGCTCACAAAACGACACGTATCTCAAACAGTAATGAATATTTTGACATGAAATTTGACATAAATGTGACTGACAGTACTACCAAGCTAAAAAAAAAAAATAATTCTCCAAATCCTTCGACGCGCGCAGTTTAAATTCAAATGTCACCTTATTTTTTGGGCACGCTGACCAGCCTACGCAACCAACTAAATTCAGGCACACACTGGGCGCCATCCATTAACACCTTCATCGACTCTCTCCCAGTGAATGGCGTACGTGGAGTTAAACTTCCACCCAGAGGACAAAGAGCTCGAGTTGACCGGACAATCTAGAGTGATCCATTCGCAACTTTGCACTAGATATTGTAGCAGGCTACTCTCCTACCTTTAACTAATTGACCCCGACATACCAAATATACATATGTCTAGGATATAATGAGTTCCCGCATTACTCTAAGCATCTATTTTTGTGTTCATTCTTCCTTACCTCCCAAAGCGGGGATTAGATAATCGCTACAACAAGAACAACGCTTTATAGCGTTATAGATTAAATTTTAAGCGAAGCCTTCAGTGTACATAAAAGTTGTCGCTGCATGCCTGGGATCACTGTCCACTTTTTAAGAGATATTGAACATCGTAACATGTCATGACTTATAAGAAATTAAAATTGGCACATTAGGAACATACGAAGAAAAAATTACCCAAAGCCCTTCTGAAAATAAAAGCCTTAGTCTATGTGAAAGCTTTTAAAAGATCGTAAACAAGCAAAAAAACTAATTGAAATTTTTTCTGAATATACCATAAAAGCTTCAATATATACTACTCAAGAAAGATTTTGATGTATGATATTTGTAGATGATGGTTTCCTCTTTGTAAGCTTGTGATGATCCTTCCCAGCATCAACTATGCTAATGTTTGGACAACCATAAGATCTCTTCTGAGACAATCCCTAATCCCGAATTACTCAGTCTAAAGTTTCGAATATTAATTCGAATGTAAGTATGTATTAGGTATTTGTTTCACAGTCAGTGGAACTTTAACTCATCGAAGATCCAAGGAAATTCTTGTGACTAGGGTTGGGAGTGAAAGATGATTTTCTATTCACTCTAGTAGGTTTTTTAGTTTTACTATAAGACTTGATAGAGCTTTTGATACCTATTAAAAGTTGTTGACTAGATATTTCTTCCTAACTTCGACTGTGTCTATATGGTGGTACTACAGGGTGGTCCATTTCAAGGTACCCCACTTCTTCAAGAAAAATCGGAGAAACTTCAAATTTAATGGGGAATGTTTATAATCATTCGAAAGAACATTCTTTGGCATTTCATTTTTAATGATTATCTCTTTCAAATATTGGCCGCGGCTACGTCTCTGATGGTCCATCCGCTGATCCAATTTTCAATGACCCGTTCGAGCATTTCGACTGGCAACTGGCGTACGGCAAGCGTGATGTTTTGCTCCAAAGCCTGAATCGAAGCGGGATTGCCGCATAAAGATTAGATATAAATCCTCCTACGATGCCGAGTAGTTTAACCTCTGATAAGAAACAAATTGCTTACGGATGAAAACCGTTTTGAGCCAGTGGGAGAGAAGGCCTCCAGTTACAGCCCTCGGATTCTGAAGATGATCAACTGATGACAATACAAAGCAACAACTTAAGCTAAAGTGAGTTTAGAGCGTCCAAATGATTGTGGAGCATTGTTATGTACGATTTCTTCAACTAGTCGTTAGCAGAAACGAACAAAAGAGACAAAACCGCGCGGACTTCACTAACAAAAATGATTTCCCATTTAAATACACAGTTGCAACTAGTTGACCTCGCATTTTAGCTACCCTATTTTATGGCCATGCAAAAACAAGCGGCAGCTGCAGGGAAAGTAAAGTGCAAAAGTAGTTGAGAAAATAATAAAGAGTCAGATCATTTGTTGGCGCTGCATCATTTCGCATTCGCCCACAAAACGAAGCATATTATTGCGGCAATAAAAATAAATAAAGCAGCATAACACCGTTAGCGTAAGCGTGCCGCCTTGCTTAGCCACTAAAAAGTCAACTGTATTTATCATTTCTACACAAAACAAAAACACACACACAAGCGAACGAGCAAATGTATAACGGTATAAATAAATGCGGGTAAACATGAATGCGCATTTCATTGACTGAGGCAAAGTGTTTACCACTTGCTAAGTGAAACTTTCCGCAAACAATATACAACAACAACAAGCCGGCAAACAACAACAACACGCCAGCAAAGCCACAAGGGTACAAAGTGCATCCCTATTTCATGGTTGGCTGTTGCCGCCGTGAACTGGTGCATTTTGTCAGGCGACTGCATTGCTGAAACGGCAGCGAAGCGCTTAAAGAGATTGCGTGGGGCGAGCAGACAAGGCTGTTGCAAAATGTGTCTACAAAACACGAAAGCCTCCAACACACACACACACCAGCGATGCAAATGCTTGCCACACGAGCGGCTGCTTAGGGTGCAGCAATTCAAAGTTTGCGGCACAAGTTTTTCAGTTTACACGCCCGCAACATCACTGCACGCAATGGGTGGTTCAAAAGGTGGCAGCTCTTTTAAGCTGTAGATATTGTCTGCAGCTAATGTCGAGGCTCACGTCATCTCTCTGTTTGAGCTGTGCTCTCTTGTAGAAAAGGCATTTCAGTGATAGAAGCACTTTCTATGATACCTCTTATACCATATTTATGAGTTTATACCAGTTGCTTGTTCGACTCGATACTTTCTAAAATTTGTCGAATTGTCGTTCAAGTGGTAGAACCACTATGAATCTCTGCTTTATTATACCAGTTTTATGAGTTTATACCAGTTGATTCTTCCTTTCGCCACATTTAAAAATTTGTTGATTAGTCATTCAAGTGGTAGAGCCACTCACTATATCTTCACTTTTTTATACCAGTTTTATGAGTTTATACCAGTTCTTGTTTGCTTGCTTGTTCGATTCGCCACTTTTTAAAATTTGTCGAAATGAAAAGAGATTCTCACTGATCCAAATTATTGTTTATACCAGTTGTTTGCTCGATTCACTACTCTCCAAGACTTGACGAATTGAAAACAACTGTAATAGATCTGCATAGTTGACAGTTAGTTTTAGAAGCTTCTCTTTTTCAACAATGATTTGATTTATTATACCAGTTTTATGAGTTTATACCAGTTCCTTGCTCGACTCGCCTCTTTGTAAAACTTTTTGATTGCATTTCTCCTGTACAACAGCTTCTTTAATAGTTGTTATATGGAATTCCTAGTCTATTGGCATGTCTGCCTATTACACACTGGCCGGTTAGTACTCCTACTGACCATATTTGATCCAAATCAGATATTCCAACTATGCAAAAAAGAAAACCTACAATTTAATGCAAAAATAGTGGATTTATTTTTTCTTATTCCGGACGGTCTATATCAAAGATGTCGTACCCCAATCCATCTTCTGTGAGACACTTTGCTAGAGTTAAGTTTTGATTCGACACCAGGTGAACCTTTTGGTTGAAATCGAGAAGAATAGAATGATCCCATAAATACTCAGGCCTGTAACATATTAATGATATAGATGAAAAACCCGTTATTAAGATCCTTGAAGGCTTAGTTAAGCGGTTTTACTGCCAGGTCCTGCGCCACCTGGTCTTTCGAACGGAGTCGAGGCCTTTCTCTTCCTCTGACTGGAGAGTTTTCAACTATTCGGACGACATGACCTAACCAGCATAGCCGATGTTTCTTAGTATGCTGATTTTGTCATATATCTCATGTGTAAAGGACCATAAATATTCCGCCGAACCTTTCTGAAAATTATTTTTGTATAAATCGTAAATTTTAAAGCTACCACTTTATGAACCACCTTTAGCATTAGTAGCAAGTGGTTTTGTCTTACAGCGTCGCCTGCCTAATACTTTCACAGCTATTTGCGGCTCCGACGACTACTGCCTAGTGCAATATCAATGAGTTTGTATGTGTGTGGGTGTGCAGGTATTTGTTGCCTCAGTATTGGTTAGCTTAAAACTTTCCACTCCCAATCTATACACCATCTATATGCATATATATCTATGCGGTACTCTGCTCTGCCCTGCTATGCAAATGTTTTATTTGCCGCGTAAAATATGGATGCAAATACCAAAACAAAAACAAAAGCAAAAACACTTATTCTGGCCATTTCTTAGACGGCAACTTTCGAGCTGGGCTCTGGTGCGCTGCTGCTCCTGTAGGTGTGTGGGTGTCTGTATGTGCGGGTTGTGGCTTGCCAGTAAAGTGAATTAAATTTTTGAATGAATGATGTTGTTGTGTGCTGTCCTATCGCACAGGCTATAAATATTTTTCCAACTGAGTGCAAATTTCTTTTGCCAATTTTCTCTTTGAACTTCTTAAGTGTACTTTGGAGTTTTCTCCTCCGGGACAGAAGTTTGCCTAGGCGGCGCACTTGCCTTGCCTATATACTTGTAAGTTTGTATGCACGTGAGAGTGTGTTAAGTTAGATTAGTGGTAAGGCGGCTTGTTGTGGTGCGCTATTTATGAGCGAAATTATTTATATGTTTGTGCATAATTTGATCTTGTAATATCTCAGCTGTCCAGACCACTTTTTACGCTTTAATAAATTGAAACGTTAGCTTTGAATATTCGATATGCAATTTATTGCCAATAAGTTTGAAAGATTTTGACTTTTATTGAAAGCTAGGCAGATTTAAGAGGGAAGTGGAGACCTTGGAAGAGAGCTGCATTGTGTTACATACCGTTATTTATGTACTAAAGTTTTTAGATTAGGTCTTTCATGCTTTATACTATATAAGAAATATTTTATAAACCTGTTGAGAATTACGGTATCTTAAACGTGATGAATGAAATGGACTGAACAAACGCCTCTGAAACTACTTATATTTTAATAATCACACATTAACTGAGATAATAAGAGCTGCATCAAATATTAGTGACCTTTGGTGGTCAAAACATTTTTTGTAGGTTATGGAGAATTTGGTAACAACCTCATTGCTATAAACATAGACTTGGCTTAAGTTATTTTTACTGTTGAGATTAAGTATAGAAGAAGAATACTTTTAACTATTAGTCAATTTAAGATACCAACTGAAATGGGCTTTAACAGATTGTTTTGTTACCGAATTAATTTTCAAAGGTTTCACATTCATTTCTTGATACTTTCCCAGAATTTGTCAATTTCTTTAATTTAATTTATGAAAAGAAGACAAAGAAAAGATATTTTATGATTTTTTTCCTCTGGATCTCTATTTTAACCTCCCTTGACCCCTAATTTGATCACGATGAGACCTGTAGCTTGCAGCTCCTAATTCAAACCACTTTGATCCCTAAATTAAATTATCTTAATTTCTAAATTGACCTTAGACTAATAGCTTGAGGTTGCATGTCGCTTAATTTGCACTCTCTGAAGCCGAACTTGATCTCGTGAGTCACTAGTTCAAGTCTCCTTAATCCTTAAATTGAACTCTCTTAACTTTAATTTCGACCTCCTTTGACTAGTAGCTTGACGCTTAACTTGCAGCCGCTAACTTGATCTCGTGAGACCTGTAGCTTGTAGTCCCTAACTCGTGCCTCCTTAATCGCTAAATAGAACTCCTTAACTAGCTACTCCAAGCTTGTAGTCGCTTGACCCTTAATTTGAGCTCAATTTAGGTAAGATGAAGACTTCATAGCAGTGAAAGAATGTGAAGCTAATTGAGCATCTTTATCTTATCTGCGAGATCCTATAGAGAAAAACGCAGGAGATCTACTAACCTACTTACTCTAAGCAAAGTTCATCTTGCCACAATCGTAGGAGTTCTTGGTGGATACTGCCTAATAGGCATCCATACGGTAAAACTAAAAATCTTGTCGATAGTTGTCAAAGTTGTATGGACGACACAGGCTGAAGCATCTCGGTAGTCTCATTTCTTACAAAGCAGTAGACATAGCCGAAACTGACATTCGCAATAATTATATAAGGATTTCATACATCCGATTTACTTTATACTGTTTGCCAATATATTAGTTTTCTTATTGAAACTTGAAGATTATTTTTATTTGATAAAGACATGCTATGATACCTGAAATGAATAAAATGGATATCCGTAGCTACAATTTACTATATCTTATATAAAGATATTTGAGCGTCCGACTTCTTTACTGGCAGACACTGCTTACGCGGTTATGGTAGAGTCTTCAACAGCGCGCCAGTCGTTCTTCCTTTTCGCTGTTTGGCGCCAATTGGAAATTCCAAGTTAAACCAGGTCCTTTTGTACCTGATATTTCCAACGGAGTATGTATTCCTTTGCTTCCCCGGCGGGACTGCGTCGAATACTTTCAGAGTTGGAGAGTTTTCATCCATTCGGACGACATGACCTAGCCAGCGTAGTCGCTGTCTCTTAATTCGCTGAACTATGTCAATGTCATCTTGACTATCATACAGCTCATCGATCCATCGAATGCGTTACTCGCCGTGACCATAAATCTTTCGCTAAACCCTCGTTCATCACCAGACCCAATTGCTTTGCTTCCTTATCCAGTCTGGAAAAAGAAGAACTAATGGCTAATTATATCAATATCATCGGCGTACGCCAGCAGCTGCACACTCTTATAGAAGATTGTGCCTTCTCTATTCAGCTCAGCAGCTCGAATTATTTTCTCCAGCAATCGATTGACATCGCGGCATAAAGGCAAATGCTTTTCGTGGTTTTAAAGGCAGCTTTGAAATGGACGATGAAGTGGTGTGTGTCGATCATCTTTTCATGAGTCTTTTCCAAGATTTGGCATATAGGGAGAATCTGATCAGCTGTTGATTTTCTAGGCCTAAAGCCACACTGACAAGGTCCTATCAGTTTGTTGGGCTTTAATCTTTCCCACAGTGCGCTCGATAGAACCAGACATGCGATGTTGAGGAAGCTAAGTCGTCGGTAGATGGCACATATTGTGAGGTCTCCCTTTTTTGTGGATTGGGCAGAGCACACTAAAACTCCAATCGTTGGGCAAGCTATAGAGTCACTATACCAAATATATCAGTCAATAGGGCAGATATCTTAGCAAAATTAATAGAACGAATCATGTTCGACATTTTACAGTTTAGTGTCGAAAATTAGAAAAATTGTTCCATCAAATACTCTATCTGTCGATATCTATATCATGACTTTCGTTATTCTTATACATAGACTTTAACCCGAATATTGAGTTATATCAAACAAATTGTTTAAAAAGTAACAAAGCTATCTGCAGCTTCTCCAAAGAAATTGAAAATAGAAACTCGCTCTCTAAACTATTTCAGTGATTCCTTTATTTATTTTGTTACACTTTGTTGTCACTTGCTTTATCTACTAACTCTCATGGCGTTGGCGAATGCCCGAAACTTGTGTGCAAATGTTTTACAATTTCAGAAATATGGCAAATTGTGTCGCTTCGCTTTCGGAAAAGTTTCGAAACATAAAATAGCCAGCGATTTGTAAATGCTAAGAGTTGCAGCAATAAGTGTTGGTCGTCGGTTGACGATGGTTGGCGGTTGGTGGTCGGTGGTTGGCGCGTGGCTGCCGGCTGGCTGCCGGCTGAAGCACTTTACTCCTCATATGAGCGAGTACGTGACGCTGCGGTTGCTTCCTTGGAATTTCGAAAATTGCATTAGACGAACAATTTTCAAGCGACAGTTTTGCGTCACATGCACATACGAAAGTGCATTTATTGGTGCAAACTTTGTTGCAAATTTTTTCGAACATCAAATTGGCTACTAAAATATTTCTTCCTGATTTTGTTTTTTTTTTTTTTTTGGTGGAGGAAGTAAAAGTTTGAAATACCAGTGAATTTATGTTTATACATGGTTTTATATACATATGTATGTTAAATATACATGTACAGTTCGTTTCATTTAATATTCGAAAAGTGCCAATAATTGATTTAGTTAATATAAAATTCGCTCATATCAGACATAAGTTAATTTCTTCGAAAATAGCTTACAGCTTTCAGTAGTATTTTAAAAATAATAAAATACGTGTATAAAGATATATGCATAAAATTGAATAGAAGATAATGCAACCGAATTTATACTAAGAAACTATCTTCGAAACTTTTCGAATTCGAAAACAAACTTGTATATAGTGTAGAATTTTGAAATTTTCGATGTTCAAAACTAGCTTATCGGTAATATAAAATTTTGAAACTTTTCGAAATCGAAAACTTCTTTGTATAATGAAAAAAATTTCGAAAATTTTGGCATGTCGGTTATATGCATAAAGTTTCGAAATTTTTCGAATTTTAAAACTAGCTAATCGGTAATATAAAATTTCGAAAATATTAGATTGTCTGTTACATAAAGTTTCGAAATTTTTCGAATTTCAAATCTAACTTCTCAGCAATATAAAATTTCGAAACCTTACGAATTCGACAACCAGCTATAAAATAATATTAAATTTCGAAAATTTTCGAATTTTTAAACTATCTTATCAATAATACAAAATTTGGAAAATTTTAAAACTAGATTATCCGTAATATAAAATTTCGAAATTTTTCGAATTTCAAAACTAGTTTCCCGTTAATATAAAATTTTTCGAATTTGATATCTAGCTTGAAAATAATATGAAGTTCCGAAAAGTTTCAAATTCCAAAACTAGCTTATCAGTAATATAAAATTTCGAAAGACTTCGAATTGGATAACTGGCTTGAAAATATGAAATTCTAAGAATTTTCGAATTTCAAATCTAACTTATCGGTAATATAAAATTTCGAAACTTTACGAATTCGACAACCTGCTTTAAAATACTATAAAATTTCGAAAATTTTAAAATTTCAAAACTAGCTTATCGATAATATAAAGTTTCGAAATTTTCGAAAATTCATAATATAATCAATAATATAAAATTTCGAAAACTTTCAAATTCCAAAACTAGCTTATCGGTAATATAAAACTTCGAAAGGCTTCGAATTGAATAACTAGCTTGAAAATAATATGAAATTCCGAAAATTTTCGAATTTCAAATCTAATTTATCAGTAATACATATGTAATTTCGAAATTTTACGAATTCGACAACCTGCTTTAAAATAATATAAAATTTTGAAAATTTTCGAATTCGAAAACTTGTTTGTATATAAAATAAAATTTCGAAAATTTTCGAAATTCAAAACTAAAGACAAACTAGTTTCAAAAATTGCAATAAAGCGGATCAACTCAAATACTTGTTTAAATTTTGTTATCTAAATATTTTTTTTGTTTGCTGTTCATAACCGTACAAATTTCACAAATGCACTCAAGCCCATTTAAGTATATCCAATAAATATTGCAATATCTAACCCCAAAATATAGAATACATTCATATTGCCAACAACAAAAACTATTACATGCAAATAAATTACTGCTCACCTACTTTTGCACCGATACTCTCACCTTTGCAGCGACTGCAAAACAGTTTAACCCATTTTTGTGTAATAAAATTTTTTATTTATTTTCGCTTTTATTCATATATTTAAGATTAACGTTTATCGAATCCGAAAGGGCGTTTGAACTGTCAGTGAAATCCGATTATGCTTCCAGCAAACAAAGCATTCTCCGTTCCGCCGCGGTGAATCCAACGCTTTGTTGTTGCCCTTTTTTGCACTTGTCCGCCAAAATTCTAGTATTTGCATTTGAATTGCGGCCAAATAGGTCGCGTTGGCTGCCAAATGCAGGGAAGCATAAAATAAAGTTACATAAAATTGGGAAAAAAATGTAATTCGAGTAAACATTTTAAAATGGCCAGCGGACTTTTGACATTTGAATTTTAAATGATGCGAACAAATTTTTACTGACTCATTACTAATAATTCAATGTTATTATACATAAAATAAAAAAAATATTATTCTAAACGTGAATTTGCATAGTGTTAGAGAGCAAGGTTCGAAAACAAAATATTTTCATCAGAATCATGGAAAAGTTCATGCACCTTCCAAAAGTAGCTAATTATATAGATTTAGGTGAATTTTCTTCGTTGGCTCCCCAAAATGTTGCTGGAAACATCAGTGAAGAGCGCAATAAAGGCATTACGAGCGATTTTTGGACGTTTAACTTAATAACAAGAACTTTGATTTTAACACCTTTTCGCTTTTGATGAAATAAATAACCTTCCCAACTCAGTTACTTGGTACCGTTAGCCTTCATTCTGCAATCTTACTTATCTAACCGACATTATTTAACGAAAAGTCATTAAAGATTTAGCCCCTTAAGAGCCAGAAACCGTATCACCACCTTTGCACTCATGGATTACACACGAATGATGTGGGCCAAGAAGCCATGTAAAGGAACCAAACTCCATAAATAATGAAAGTATTTTTATAAAATGGCCTGCATAAATAAGTTATCCCGCAATATTTAAGAAGCTTATTCAAGAGATTGATTACTGCCTGCATAGTGGCCGTAGACATTATGAAAATATTTTCGATATTGGACAGAAAAAGGATCGAATTCAGATTCTGCTTAGTAAAAATTAAAATATTCAACCAAAAAACAATAATGGCAGTCGCATTTTCTTTCGTATAAACTATTGAAATACGCAAAAAAAAATTATTTTAGATTAGTATTTGTAGTATTATTGTAATCTACAGGTACTAATGGATTTAATTTTTAAAATTTCTTATCTCTGATTATTAATAACTCCAACACTCTTTCTACGGATTCTCTAAATTTTAAGTGCTATCTATCGGACTTCAGCTACATTCTAGAATTACAAGTATAGTCTTCCTTTTTTATTTCTTCCAATCAAGATATTCTTGTCTCTACTTCGAAATCAGCCTATTAGCGGGAAACCCGAAAAAAATTTAAGAGTTCATTCGGTTATTAAGCTTCGCTTCCAATTGCAATATCAGGTCAAGTTTCTGTCCACTTTCATCCATTTTAGGCAAAAAGATTCACAGTTACCAGTAAAACACGCTCTCTCATTTTCATTAAGGTAACTCAGATATTGGCCGGTATATGCAATATAAAGTCTCCCGGAAGTTCGAAAATCGTTGCATGAGCTATATGGGAGCTAAGGAAAGTATTGTCCGGATTCATGCAGACAAACTATTGACGGAGAAGGATTATCCCTGAATTACAATTGCATATCTCACACATTGATCGAAATTTAGTGCTAAGTTATGGCACTTTATGTGTTTTCAGTTAATGGCAATTTGTGGGCGTGGCAGTGGTCCGATTACGCCCATCTACAAACTCGTCCTTACTTTTGTGCCAAGGAACAAGTCAAATTTGATCAAAGATATCTCAATTTTTACTCAAGTTACAGTTTGCACGGTCAGACGGATGGACGAACAGACAGAGAGTCACCCGGATTTCAACTCGTCTCGTCATCCTGATCATTTATATATGTACATACATATATGTATATATGTATAGTAGTTTTAGGTGATATAAACAACCGCTAGGAGAACAAAACTACAGAGTATAAAAAAATTTAATTTAACATCAAAATAAAGCAAAATTATTAAATAGGGTTACCATCTGTTAATATATTTAAAGAATAACACAAACTGGCCATAAAAAATTGTAAGGCATATAAAGGAAACGAAAATAGCTTTTTTTACAATGAAATCTAGCAATGTTATGGAACAGAGTTGCCATATTTAACATTTTTTCATAAAATTATATACTTTTATGCTTTTAATATTATTTTAAATTGACTTTTCTTTATAATGTTCGTTTTAATAATTTTAGTGGTGCGAATTGACGATGAGAGTTGCCATATTAATTTTTCTAAATGAAAAAAAAAACAATATTTTTTTATAAATTGAATATAATTTTAAGAGAATTTTTTTTTTCAAAGTTCAATTAAATAATTTTATCATAAAGAATTGACAATATGAGTTGCCATATCAAAAATTAAAAAAAACTTATAACTTTATTATAATTTTAAAAGGATTTTCTTTTTCAAAGTTCAATTTAATAATTTTTGTGGAGCGCATTAATAATAACAGTTGCCATATTAATTTTTTTTTAATAAAAAAAAATATATTTTTTATAACTTTAATATTATATTTTTAAAAGGATTTTCTTTATCGAAGTTTGATTTAAAAATGTTTTTGGAGAAAATTGACAATAAGAGTTGCCATATCACAAATTTTTTTACGAAAAGAAAATAGTTTTATAACTTTATTACAATTTTAAAAGGATTTTTTTTTTCAAAGTTCAATTTAATAATTTTTGTGGAGCGCATTGACAATGAGAGTTCCCATATTAATTTTAAAAAAAAACAAAAAATTTTTGTTTCAAAATGATTTTCTTTTTTCAAAACTCCTTTTAATAATTTTTTGAATTGATAAGAAGAGTTGCCATTTTAAATTTAATATAATTTTGAAAGGATCTTATTTTTCAAATTTCCATTTAATAATTTTATTGTAGAGAGTTGACTATAAGAGTTGCCATATTAATTTTTTTTAATAAAAAAAAATATTTTTTTAACTTTATTATAATTTTTAAAGAAATTTTTTTTCATAGCTCAATTTAATAATTTTTGTGGAGCGAATTGACAAAAAAGAGTTGCCATATTAATTTTTTTTAATAAAAAAAAATTTATAGCTTCAAAATGATTTTCTTTTTTCAAAATTCATTTTAATAATTTTTTGGAGCGAATTGACAAAAGAGTTGCCATATTATTTTTTTTTAATAAAAAAAAATTTATTTTTTATAACTTTAATATTTTTGAAAGGATCTTATTTTTCAAAGTTCAATTTAATCATTTTATTATAGAGAGTTGACTATAAGAGTTGCCATATTAATTTTTTTTGATAACAAAAATTTATTTTTTATAACTTTAATATAATTTTAAAAGGATTTTCTTTTTCGAAGTTCGATTTAATATTTTTTTTGGAGCGCATTGACAATAAGAGTTGCCATTTTTATTTGTTAATAAATAATTTCTCTTTATCTTTTCAGCAATTCGGAAGAAGATTTACCGAAAATGTCTACAAGCACCTGTAGGTAAGTGTTTTACTGCTTGATTTTATTTCTACTACTTTTTTGACAATTTTTTCTGTGTATAATAATACTCATGTTGCATTGTAATCAGTTTAGAAACATTTTATAGCCTTTATGTGCCTTCATTTTTCCTTTGTGTGTATGTATGTATATCTCTGTTTCTATTAAAAATTCATGTCAATTTGAGACAGCCGACACATACGCACACACATGCAGACATTTGAGTCGGAAATTGTAATATCCGCTTCTTCGATTGCACCAATTAAGCAACAGCTTCCCACACATACGAAAAGAATAATACAGTGGATGCAATAAGTCATGCTGTCACAAGCAAACAATGCACTTATTGCGCTCGCCTAACGACTTTTAAAAATTCATCGAATCTGCTTGCAACTAACCGAAATTTTACATTTCCAATGGACATTTCGAAAAGCACAAAAGCTGCAATTCAAAGCAAACTTTGATGACACTCACCCACACACACACACATACACACGCGCAAAAGCAATTTATACACGCATGCAAGATATTTGCATACACTTAGGCGCATACGCTCATATGTCTTTATATTTGCCTGTGTGTTTGTATTTATGTTTGATTCTGTGTGTGTATTTGTGTTTGCTTGTGTGTTTGTGTGTGCCTATTTGCATGTGTGTGTGTTTGTGTGCTTTTGTGTCTACCTATGCCACCGATGATAGTAATTTCAAGCTGCTGCTTCTACATATGTAAGCAACTACTTGCATGCACTTCACCGCCGCATCAAGCGGCTCCAAAGCATATCACCTGCTCACTAAATTGCAATTCCAGTTCGTAACGGTACGGGTGTACGCATTCATGCGGCTTGACTTGTTGGCCAGCTTCTCAAACAGTTAGTTGGGCACAATGCAACAGGAAGCTGCAAGCTGTAAGCTTGAACCGGACACGGAGACAGCAACCGAAATGGAAACGGAGACTGCCACACAGCGCCTGTGTTCGGGCGGAGACAATGGCATTAGCTGTCCAACAGTCTCCCCTCGCCGCAGAGGTGTGCGCACCTGCATTATTTAACCGACTGCATAGAAAGGCTAAGCACACGCACACAAATGCAGGTGTGTGTGTAGCCGAAGTGCAGCTGTTGGCAAAGTTTGCTAAATTTGTGGTGTGACCGGTGCCAGGTGGGTGTGGAGTGCAGCTTAAATGGTAAATTCACTTATAAGCCACAGCCACAGCAGACCGAAGCCGAATCAAGTCAACAAACTGCACTAAAGTCAGTAGTTAGATGCGCTAGATGCGCAAATATACGAATTTAGATGTAAGTACACATATGGAGATATTCAGGTGTAGTTTGAATTATACAGCTGTGGGCATAGAAATGGATATCAAAATTTATATAAAAAGTAAAAAAAAATTTAAATATTATTTTATGAACGAAATGCTGAAATGTGCTGCTGAAATTACAATTATACAGCAACTGACATAGAAATAAGTACCAAAAAATGTGTATTGAAAGAAATAGTGGATTTTACTAAAAGTAAACGTTTTGAAATTTAAATTTTCTAAAATACCGAAAAATTCTGCCAAAATTACAATAATACGGCAGTTGACATAAAAATAGGTACCAAGATGTTTTGTTGAAAGATATACTGTTATTTTTACTAACATCAAAAAATGTTTAGGTATTATTTTATAAAGGAAATTCTGATACATACAACTAAAATTACAATTATACATCAACGGGCATAAAAAGAGGAACCAAAAACTTTAATTTATAGGCAATACTGAAATCCTCAAATGAAAAAACTTGGAAATATTTTTTTATAAAGGAAACATTGAAATATTTAATTAAAATTACAATAATACACCATAGGACATAAAAACAGGTACAACTCTTTTTTTAAGAAAATTGTGGTTGTGTACCAAAAATTAAAGAAATTGAGAAATATCATTGTATAAATGAAATACATAAATATTTAATTAAAATTACAATTATACACCATAGGACAAAAAAATAAGTACCAAAAACTGTGTTTTGTAAGAAATAATGTTTTTTGCTTTAAAAAAATTTTTTTAAATAAACTTTTATAAAATGTACCATGTATTGAAATATTAAATTAAAATTACAGTTATACAACAAAGGGCATAAAAATAGGTACCACAAGCTGTTTTCAAGGAAAAAGTGGTTCTTCGCCAAAAGAAAAAAATAATAATTTTAATTCAACAAAGAAAAAATTTAATATTCAATAAAAATTGCAATAATACACCAACGAGCATAAGAATAAGTACAACAAGGAAATAGTGGTTGCGTAGAAAAATTAAAGAAATTTTTCAGTATTATTCTACATATGATATATAGAAATATTCAACTAAAACTACAATTATACGCCAACAGGCATAAAAATAGGAACCAAAAATTGTAATTTAGAGGGAATAATGGTTTTTTACTGAAAGAAAAAATGTTGGAAATATTTTCCTTATAAAGGAAACATTGAAATATTTAATTAAAATTAGAATGATACACCACAGGATACAAAAATAAGTACCAAAAGAGGTGTTTTGGCAAAAATAATGGTTTTTGCCTTAAGAGAAAATTTTGAAATATTTAAATATTAAACGGAACACTCAAAATCTTCTTGTTGCTAGCATATATGACTGCAGTTATTTTCTGTTTCTTTTCAAGTCAGACTAAAAGGGATCATATTTAAAGAAAATACCAAATTCGCCTTCATCCTTCAAAATGTCACCTAAAAATTACGGGTTTAAAGCGAAGATTCCAAACTTGGAATTTATCTATTATAGCTCATTCATTCTTTATGCCGATAAAATATTTATATTTTCAATATCTGTAATTTTTTTTTTTAATTATTTCTAATTTCAGTATTTGTAATTTTTTTTAAGTAAAACTTGAACAAAAAAAATTAAACCTTAAACTCCTTTAAAGTTTGCCACTTTCCATTAGTTTATTGAGTGCACCTATTTCCATGCCCACAGGTGTGCAATCAAATATGCCACAACATGAAATATGAAATTTTCATTGCGTATACGCACTGGTGTCGCACAAATGCTATTATTACACTGCCCACTACTACAAACACACTTCAAAAACAATCTATCCATCCGGCACGAGTGATTTGTTGTTTTTGTTAGCTAAATAATTTATTTATTTACATATTGCCAAGAATACTGTTATTAACACAAATACGATTTGTAATACGAAATGTCAATCTTGCACCGAAATTTGCCACAACTGCTGTTGCATTTTTAAGTGCAGCATTGCAACCATCATCAACATCGTCATCGTCGCCATGACCATTGCTTTGCATTGTGTTGCGGAGCTTTGCATTTGGGCAATAATCGTTGCAAGCCACAAATTGATTTTTCGGAGCTCATGAAGTGCTGACATTTTGCGGTTAATACTTCGGCATTATACTCACCTCTGCGTGTATATATGTATATATATATATGTGTGTGTGTGTGTGTGTGTGTGTGAGTGTACTAGTAAGTATTGTGCATACAATATAAATTGGCTTCCTAGTTGGCATTGCAAATTTAATTAACGTTTAATTGAGCCCCCAGGCAATGGAAATCCATTTGTCGATTTCTTCGCCAGAAAGGCTCATATTAACAACAACTACACTCAATTATATCATATTTGAATAAAATATTTACGTTTTGTTTGTTGACAATATGCCGTTATTTCCATTGAATTTAATTTATCAAATTTGTTGAATCAAAGTCACTGATTGTGACATGGAATCTCCTTACAAACTATTTTTCGTTGGAAAAATATCATTATTATTTGCTTCATATTTATTGCAGAGAATGCGCAATTTAATTTTAGTTGAAAATATCGTCACCTACATAAAATGCAAAATAACGTAACATCACTTTTCATAAGTTTACAGGTGAAGGAAAAACGATATAATAGAAGCCACGCATATTGAAACAAAATTTGAGTTTCGGTTATAAAATGGTTATATATTGGTTATATATTGGTTATATGGTGGTTATATATTGGTTATAATATTGGTTATATTGGTTATGTATTGGTTATATGTTGGTTATATATTGGTTATGCATTGGTTATATTTGCTTTTAAATTGGTTATATATTGGTTATATCTGACAGCGTAAGTTTAAAATTTTATGATACATATATGTACTATGGTATAGTAAATCGTAAGCCATCAAAAATTTAATTTCGATTTTTTTGATGATGCGTGGTTTTTCATTTGAGGTGACGATATGTGATTTGTAATGAGATAAATGAAGAATTTATTCAAGCCCATGAAATCTGCATAATTAGAAAATATTCAACCTTTGTTTAAATTACTTAATTAATGACTTAATATAATTATCTTCATTTTCAGTGACATAAACTAGTTCAATTACCGAAAGTTCATTTATCGATTTACAATTTTTTTGTGATTCTGTAAGTCATCGAAAAATCATTATAAATAAAATAAAAAAAAATTGCTAGCTCTCGATTTAAAGTATCTTCATAAATAAAATAAAACTAAAAATCTATTAAAAGTATCATCATAATTAAAATAAATTGATAACTGTTCATTAAGAGTATTCAAATAATTTTTATTGTTTGAAAATTATCTGAAAAATCTGAAATAAAGACACAGTCATCGACGCTTGCCGATTTTAAGTGAGCTTCAATGCACTTAAAAACCAAGCAAACTACACAGTCAATGATTTTAGATACACAAACAAATATTTGTCGAATTAAAATTAATCGACAAGTCATTATAAATAATCAGTTATCGATTAAGGGCACTAATACTCTTTTTTCAATACACGGTTCTCGTAACAAATCCCTAATCATCATTCCAAAGATCAGCCAACGGATGAGCCATTTCAAGGTGCCCTACATTTTTACAGAAAAAACACAGACACTTCGAATTTAATGGAGAATGTTTGTTATCATTCGAAAGAATATTCTTTGGCATTTATTTTTTGAAGATTATCTCTTTCAAATGTTGGCCGTGGCTACGCCTCAGATGGTCCATCCGTTAAGTCAAATTTTCGATGAATCGTTCGAGCATTTTGGTATCTGGCGAATGACACGCGAGATGTTTTACTCCAAGGCCTGATTTGAAGCGGGATTGTTCGCATAGACTTCAGACTTTTCATATCAACACGGGAAAAAATATGGAAAAGACATCAAATAGGCCGCTTAGGAGCTTATTACATTATTACATTTTCCTATCTTTCTAGCAATTTGAGGATTTGGTCCCAAAAAAACTTGGGGGCCAAGAATGAATCAAGCAAATTTTTAATAACCTGTCTGATGTGAACAGTAATCCATTGAGCGCGTTTTGCTTCTACTGGAACAGTTGGTGATCAGAAGAGGCAAGGTCTGGTCTAAACTTCCCCACCCCTGTTTTCCAAATAGTTTTTAACATCAATTGCAACATGAGGTCGAGGTTGTCATGATAGAAAATTTTTGCTCATGTCTAGTCGCAAATTGTGGTCGTTTTCGGCAATAGCGCACTTCAATTTGATGAGTTTTAGGAGTTATTAATGCAGTTTTAGGAGCACGCTTTGCTCATCGCACCAAATACAGAGCATTACCTTGTCACCACAGATATTTGGATTTGCCGTTGATTTGGCCGATTTACCAGTTTTCACATATGATTTTTTATCTTCAATTCATATGACACTGAATTTCTTTACTTTTGAATGCATTCACCTTCTACTCTTGTCTTTACCAATAGTCTTCATTGAGTAATACTTAAACAATCTGTGTCCGCCAAGCCAAAGTCACCACTTTGAAGTCGTGGGAACCACTTTTGACACTTTTGCTCGGCTTGTGCATGTTCCACAACTAAACTAGTTAAAGTAACGTTGATAGAGAGTCACTTAACCTAAGTAAAAGGGTTAGTAAACGATGAATAGGAATTATATGAACTTGTGAAACGCTATTAGAAATAACTCTTGTGGCTACGCCGGCTAGGTCATGTCGTCCGAATGGACGAAAACACTCCAGCTCTCAGAGGATTCGACGCATTAACCTGCGGGGGAAGTAGAGGAAGAGGAAGACCTGCAAAAAGAAGAAGAAGGAATGTAGCCAAGGCCTCTTACGATAATTCCAATTACTTGAATGTTGTGGAATGAAAGTGGTATATTAAACACTGGAGTGAGACCTAAAACCACTGAGTAGTCGAAAATTTTAATAATTATTAATTAAAGAAAGAGCCTCAATGTGTGTCTGGACTACGGAATGAATGCATGGAAATCAACTAACCCAACAAAAATACCACTCAGGCTTTAACCAAATTAAATTTGTTTCGACTCACAAAATAAATATTAGAAAACAAAAGCATTTCCTCACCAAAAATTTAAAACCAAACCCAATGTCCGCTTACCCGTCATCAGCTAAATGAAGTCATTTGTCCAGCATCACATTGACGCAATAGCAAACATGACAGACGACCACTTAATTGATGGTCGCTCAAGTTGGCTGCTCGGCTGGACCGTTGCAGTGGCTGTTTGATGAGATAAAGAATGGACGGATGCTCTTTCAAACGGCATTTTAATTATCGCGCAGGAAATGCGCAGAAACGACGAAAACGGTACGGAAAAATGCTATAACTCTACATATATACTATGAATATAAGGAAATATATATGTATATATGGTATACATATATATAATAATATATATATTATATATAATGATGTATATATATATTTGCTTCTATAGCTAAATGTATGTGGATCCTTTGAGGCAATCCATATGCCAACTAAGTGCTAGATTAAATGAAGAAATAAGGAGGAATAAACGAAAATGGTTGGCTGGCAGTCGCGCCAACGACTAAAGGCGAGATTAATCTTTTGAAATTGAAACTAATTGCCAGAAATCTGCTACAACGACAGCCTGTTAATGAGCAGAATGCGAAATTGTAAGCGAAGTAGTAATTGAAAAAATGGTCGCCGCGTATTTAAATACACAGCATTTGCATTATATTTGACCAAGAGCGGCGTTGAGAGCCAAATAGAATTATTTTAATTTTTAAACTGCTTTTTCAGATTTAAACTTGGAACTGTTTGGTTCAAAATTAGTGTCTCTTTTCGATTTTACGTCAATACGAGGAAAAAAAGTAGATATTTAATTTAAAAAAATACAGTGTGCTTGAGACACAAAAGTATGAGTTTACACCAAATTTTGTGAAAGAAAATGAAAGAAACAAATTGTACAAGTCAAAAAAAAAAAAAAATTTTGATTTCCTAAAGTTTTTATTATACAGAGAAGGTTCATGAGAAAAAATCTGTTTACAATAGTTATAGAACTTTTCACCGATTATATACAACATTGCTGTCATCAACTTTTTTCTATAGGACAGGTAGCTTTGTCGGAAATTGAGATACCCAAATCATTGGTAACCTTTCAAAATTCAATCACGCCCCTCACCTTCCTCTTTCAATTTTTGAAGCAGCCTTCCTTCTGCATTTCTTCCGTAAAATTTAAGCTGGAGTTTATAGAGCTTTTTGTTAGTCGGTTAACGGACTTTTAGTGATTTTCAACATAACCTTTGTATGGGAGGTGGGCGTGGTTATTATCCGATTTCTTCCTCCAACGGCTTTGAACTGCATATGGAAATGCCTGAAAACAGAGAAGGAGCCGCAAGATTTCGGTTTGACATATCTATAGATCTCCGAGATATCCGGTAGAAAACTTAGTGAGTTTCCAGATTCTCAGACACGAGTTCATTTAAAAACCCAGATTCTCTGATCTGATAGCAAATTTTTATTCAATACTTCCTTTAATATCTTTATTTATATGAGCAAGGTGACGTTAAGTGACACTTTATAGGTTTTTGGTGATTCCGCCATTTTGTGGGACGTGGCAGTTGGCATCGATTTTGCCCATCTTCGAACCCCTAAACCTTCTTATGGGCGACAAAGAAGAGGTGAGACCAAGTTTCATTATGATATCTCACATTTTTCGCCCGTTATGTAGGACTGCTAAAAAACTATCAAAGCTCCGCTTCAAGCCAATCGAAGGAAGTTTGATTTAAAGATCTTCAGACTTACTATATCATAATTAATTCATAATGATCTTAACATGAACAGCTATCTGGAAATTTAATCAAATACTTTCAAATTTCCAAGACTCCAGAGGAATCCATTCCCTCTTTTATTATTTCCTAAATATTAATAATTAGTAACAAAATAAGATCAGGACCCTGTTTTGTGCCCTGAACAGGGTATATTAATCCATATTTCCATCAAGTTTGTAACACCCAAATGGAAACATCGGAGACCCTATAAAATATATAGAGGATAAACGATCAATATGACGGACTGAGTCCATTTAGCCATGTCCGGCTGTATACCATATAGGCGAACTAATCCCTTAGTTTTTGAGATATCGATCTGAAATTTTACATATCTTCTTTTTTCCCCAAGAAGCTGGTCATTCGTCGGAACTGTTGATATCAGACCAATATGTGAAATAGCTGCCATACAAAATAATCGATCAAACTCAAATGCTCTGCACAGATTATTTTCTGAGACGACGCCACAATATTCGAAGAAATTCTGACCACTGTGCCATATAGTGTGTATGTGAACTGACCAAGTTCTTGTTTGAACAAATTTTTTATTTTTGAAGGATTTTATTGCTTCAGGTCAGCCCAAGTTAACACAATCTTTGCTTTCTTTTTCAAACAATATTTGGCTACGAAACCCGTAACACTATGCAAGAACTCTTAATCTCTCCTTATAAACTTAACTTAGTTTGAATAGCTTCTTTCTTGACCAGCTCACATCAACTCGGCTTCTTCATTCATCCAGAGATTCTACGGCCGTATCGAGTTCAAAAACCATCTCAATCCCCTACATATTTCTCATGTAGGAAGCCTAAAGTGATACGAGTTGGTTCATTTCATCTCTGACCCGGTTTGGGCGCTCATGAAAGCTTGTCTCATTTTGATTCTGACCAATTTATTTAATATTTTTTTTGTCAAGTTATTTAAAAAAGTGACCCGTTATATACGCCAACACATATGTAATATCCCATTTAAGTGCGTTAATTTTTTTGCCATGGTTTTAAACTATTTTTCTCTTTTGTGCCGGCTTCCAGTTCAGTAGTTTTTTTCTAACACTCAATCAGTGGTAATTCACCTTCAGCAAATATTACCCTTTTCACTCAGTTGATGTGTTTAAAGAGGGGCTTGTGATGGCTTCATTCTGGCAGTAACTGACAGTTCGTTTTTTATTAAACGGTTCTCAATTCCTCTGGTGATTGACATGTTTATTTGGGTTCAACTTGACCTTTTTTTATTGATTGCACCGAAATGTTGGCATTTATTGGGAAAGGCCGTTAGACACGCATAGCAAAAAAAATGTATTTTGGGCGCAAATGGCGATTCAGTCTGAAAAGCACAAATTAAATTGCCAGAGAGCGTGACAAATATGGATGACTAAATTTTAAGTTGAATGGAATTGAATAACTGTTTAATAAAAGTCAGTAAAACAGAGAATTTCAATTCTTAATTATTTGATTCTAAATCGACTAAGACACGCGTCCTTGCATGCTCGACTGGCGATGCAACGTAGTTGAAGTCTTGGCAACAGATTTTCGCTTCAGAGCCTTGAAACCGAGAGAGTACTGTTTTTACCTCACCTTTACATCCTCTAAGCTATATCCTTCACACCAGTGCTGACCAGGCAATGAACGTCGCTGCCAGCACCGCCTCGATTTGGCAACTGGGCTAGTCCCTAGAGCGGGTCTAGCGATGCGAGCAGCAGCATCTAGCCAATCCAGAGGTTTATATCCATACTTTTCTTCTTGGTTACTTTGCTTTGGCCAACGACACTGGAGGAGGAAGATATATGGCTACCTCTCTTAACGCTAATGATATACCTTTTGGTAAGTTTAAAGCACTGAGGGTAGAGGTAAAAATTAAACTCAACATGGAGGAGAACAAAAGAAAAAGCAGGCTGGGATATCAGCCCAAACGTAGGGGGAAGAAGTAGGTGCTACCACTTTATTGTGAAGGAAACATTACGGTTTATGGACACTCGAACCTCAAAAGCTTTTCTTCGCTCTCCGGGGAATGCCAAGGGTGCTGATTCGGCATTAAAAGGTAGGCCCAGAAAAAATCCCAGCAAGCAGCGGATGAATGTGAAAGTAATATACAAAAGCGGCGATCAAAGTCCATCAAAGACTTAGCTACAAGTCCAACCGGTCGAAGGAAGGGAAGGAGAGGTTGGCTAGGGTTAAGGGAAAAATGGAGGAAGGACGAGCGTATTACGCATCTTGACCGCAATTCTCGTCCAAAGATTCGAAGTTTGCGAACCGAATCGAAGAGGGGATTACGGCCAACAGAGGGGCCAGTGACTGAAGCGAAAGGACGATGCTACAAAGCAAAGCAACAAGTGAGGCCAAGAGAAGCCGTCAATCTACAAACTGGTGGCACCATTCAGTGAGATAGCCAAGAGGCATTTGATTGTGGCGCTCATTGAACGGAGCAACCCCTGGGTTAAGTCACACATTAGCAATGGAAACTAACACACCTTCTTTAAAATTCTTTATAAGGCATTTTTATAGTTATTTCTACAGTGCAAACCGCAAAGGCTCCAAAATATAAGGTCTCTAATTTATCATTCAATAAACGTTTTGCCATAATTAGAATGATCGGATAACTTGTTGTCATTTTAAGGTGTTTTCATTTTGCCAACACTCATTGAAACCTTGTTAGTTTATTGCTCTTGAAATGAAATTTTCACCAGCCACCTCATTCGCCATGGACGGAAAGACAGATAATCACTTAGTACCAGATTAGGACTATAAAAATGAGAATCTCTCAAGCTCCCGGAACTTTCAGCGAGTCATTATCCAGATGTCTTTATTCTGATGGAACACAATTGATCTCCTATTGGAGAAAGCTAGTCGCTAGTTTGGATATCTACTGTCAACAAATGGACCGTCTATTTGGCCATAGAGGAAAAGCTCGCAGTAAATACGTTCGTGCTAATACCACCAATATCACAGTAAATTCTTCCTGATACTCAAACCGTTTTCGCCACAGTTTTCGAAAGGTGTTTTCGTAATAACCCACTTTGTATCGATAGTAACCATCCGCCTCAGGAATGGATCGATACTATTGCGATCAGCAGCGATTTGCAGAGGGAAATTTGGACGATAAAGGGTTTTATTGTGGTCCATACACCTTCTTTTTCTAACCAACCTTATTTAAGTGTTCCCAGACGGGTTTTTGAGCCATATCTAGTTCCTGAGCAATCGGATCAGATCTAACATAGTCGAACCCGACGATTTCCATTACTTTGTCGATATTTTGCTAATCGTTATTCTAAAGTGTGGAGCACCTTTGACATCACGATAACCGGTACGAAGTCGAAAAAAAAAACAAAATTGATTGGATTCACCAATAAACTTATATCTGCAGTAAGGTAACTGAAACCAAAAGCTTACTATCGAAATTATTTCCATCATAATTGTCGAATGTAGCAATTTTTCTACCGTTATTTTTTTTTTAATCATGACATTTTTTGCAAATTTGCTTATTTATAAATCATTTTAAATATCGATAAATAGTTATCGATATTATATGCATTAGAAATTGAATGTGTGAAGATCGGGTAGTGGTAAAAGACTTCTTATATAATAAATTTTATTAATCGCCATTAAAAAATGTGGATTTTAAATTTAGCGAATGTCGAAATCTGTCAATTTTATTCATTGATAATAAAAATATCGATAAATTTTTAACGAAATTTGGCATTACCGACGCTAATATGTATCGATTTATTTTTGTGCACGAAAAAAAATTTACTGTTAAATAATTTTTAATATCGACAAATTTTTATCTAAATATATCGATTTTAAATTGAAATTGTGAAGATCAAGTGGTGAAAAAAATTTCGCATTTAATAATTTTCATTATTTTCCGTTAAAAAATGTTGTTAAACTTAGCAATTGTCAACATCTGTCAATTTTTTTCGTTGACAATTAAAATATCGGTAAATTTCTAACGAAACTCTGCATTATTAATATATATCGATCTATTTTTATACATGAAAAAGAAAAGTATATCGATAAAAATGTTTAGATATCGCTAAATATGTTATCGAAAATATAACGATTGAAGATAGAGTAGTGGAAAAAGTTTCTTATTAAATAATTTCTATAATTATCCGGTAAAAAGATTGATTTCAAATATTCAATTTTATTCGTTGATAATTAAAATATCGACAAATTGCTAATAAACTTGGCATTACTAATATATATCGATTTACTTTTGTGCACGAATTTAACCGTTAAAAAATTTTAAATATCGATAAATTTGTTATCGATAATACATATGCATATGCATAATAAAATGAATGTGTGCAGATCGGCTAGTGTAAAAAATTTCTTACAGAAAAATTAAATTATTTTCCGTAAAAAAAAATGGAATTCAAATTTAGCGAATGTTGAAATCTGTAGAAAATTAATAAATTAAAATATCGATAACATGTTAACGAAACTTTTATGGCATTATTGGCTCTAATATTTATCGATTTATATTTCTGCACGAAAAGTAAAATTTTACCGATAATTTTTTAAATCGATAAATATGTTATCGAAAATATATCGGCTATAAATTAAAATTTTACCGATAAATAAAACTTATATTTCTTTCCGTTAAAAAACTTAAATTCAAATTTAGCGAATGTTGAAATCTGTAGAAAATTAATAAATTTAAATATCGATAACATGTTAACAAAACTTGTATGGCGTTATTAGCTCTTATGTTTATCGATTTATTATTCTGCACGAAAAGTAAAATTTTACCAATAATTTTTTTTAAATCGATAAATATGTTATCGAAAATATATCGATTATAAATTAAAGTGGCATAATAATTCTGACTTATAACTGTATCAATAAATTGGATAGAAAGCGAAAAATCTGAAACAAAAACAGGATTAAGAAAAGGATGACAGTAAAAGTGGGAAAATATGTAGTTGAAGATATAGATAAAGAATGAATAAAGAGCATATATAAAGGTAATAGTAACGATTCAAAGATGATAAGATATATTAATATTCAAATGTACATGAAGACAAGATAAGAAGATAATATAAGCAGAAAATGTGTGTATACAAAAAAGAAAGTGGAAATGAATAAAAAGTAAAATGAGAATGAATCCGCTTATAAAGAAGAAGATAAGAAATGTATATGCTTATACCAATGATTACATAGCTTTCTAAAGGCATTTAATAAAGCCAGTGCCGCGTCTTTTTCCGAATAAAAAGAAAACAACTCACTTTCTTCGGTTGTAGTTATAGATAAGCCCAAGGCACTCTCACTTTAAACACATTTCCAGCCATTGTGCGGCAGCCAGCGGACCGAAGAGCCAAAACGCCAACAATTCAGGTCATTGTCAGCGGCTGAAATGGCGCAAATTCCGGCTCTCAAGTATTACCTTCCGCTAGGAAAATACATACATTCACCTTAATGCCGCCATAAAGCATGAATAGAAAGTCACTCACCGTTTATGTGTGTGTGTGTGTGTGTGTGAAGGAGCACTTTCGCTTACAAACTGGCGCAATTGAAAAGAGCTCAGCTTAAACGATACAAAATCGCTGGACCATGATGGGGACCATGTACATATGTATGTACATAAATATGCAGAGATGCATTTGGCGTGGATGTATGTTTATTTGGGTGCCTGTTAATATATGTGTGCTCGTTCGCTTATGGCTGCTAGTGCCGCTCGCTGGTCGAATATCCGCCAAGTGTGATCCGAAGGAAATTGTGAAATTGTGGCTTGTGTGGTCATTAGGTATGGATTAGACGCTCTGCAAGAACTAAGTAACTCCGTGAGTACACACAGCACAAGGTGACTCAAATGACTATCATTGTTCGCCGGCGTATTTCAGCCATTCATCTATTATGGTTATATTGTATGTATTCGGCTTTCCAGCGACAATGGGCTTTGTTAATGGCGGTGCCTGTCGTTCAATGCTTTTGTTGTTGTTGTTGCTGTTGCTGGGAATTTCGTGTGTTTTGTCATTTCGCTGGCGAAATTTCTAAAGCTTATCATAAATGGCGGTGGGTGGCTTTTAGTTTCATCATAATAGATGCAATAACGGCATAGTTGTGCAACAGCTTTATGCTTTCAATCACACAAACACTCATACACACACACACACACGAATTTGTTGTTGGCTGCCTAATAACGGTACATTTTGTATTATATAAGCGTTTGAGTGCTTACATATTTCGGTCACGGTTAATTAAATTACCTTTACAAGATAATATCGAAATTGTTCGGGTCCTTATACTCGCCAACAAAGGCACACACACATATGTATGTATATATTTGAGTACAAAATCGCTTTGAACATTTTTCAGTTAATTGAATGGCATTTCAGCCAGAAGTAAAGCGTAGCACATAATGCTTTTGTACACGGACAATTTACTCCCAGTCAATATATGTATATTTGAGTGCTTGGGTGTGTGTGACAAAGGCGCTTGACAAGTATTAAGCAGATTTATTATAAGAGTGATATTACATTGTGCAAAAAAAGTACCCGGAAATTGTAAATAAACGCAAAATATTTAATTATTCATCAATATTTATTGTGTCGCCTTGAAAATAATCCCCACCAGATGTAAAACACTTATGCCAACGATTTTTCCAGTCCTCGAAACATTTTTCATAAACACTTTTTGAGTTGGCCTTCAGCTGCTTCAGCGAATAATGTTTCATCTCTTCGATCGACTGAAAACGGGTTCCACGGAGCGGCAATTTCAGTTTTGGGAATAAGAAAATATAGCACGGAGCCAAATCTGGTGAATACTGTGGTTGATCGATGGTATTCGTTGCGGTTTTGGCTTTAAATTCAGACACAATCGTGGCTCGATGAGATCGTGCGTTATTATCGTGTAAAACCCATGAATTGTTTTCCCATAATTCCGGCTGTTTTCGACGGATGTTCTCACACAAACGACTCAATACGGCCAAATAGAATTTCTTATTCACCGTCAGTCCCTCTGGATCGCAATACGGCCAAATAGAAAGAATAAGAATTCACCGTCAGTCCCTCTGGAACAAATTCATGATGCAGCAAACCAGGAATATCAAACAAAGCAATGAGTATCAACTTGATTTTTGTGCGGCTTTGTTATGATTTTTTTTTTTGGCTCTTTTTTACCCTCCATTCTATAAATTGTTGACTTTTTTGCATGTGAAACTCATAAGCCCATGTCCTAGAGCGGTTATAATGCTCTCCATGAATGTGGGATCGGAATTTGCACTATCAAGAATGTCCAAAGAGACCTGTTTTCGTTACTCTTTTTGAACAAAATTCAGCTTTATCGGGACTAGTCGAACAAGAACGCGTTTCATACACAAAATATCTACCAAAATCATTCGAACGAACCCGCGAGAGACTTCGAGCTCTCTTAGCATCTCTCTAAGACTTGGCTGACGATTTTCAAGCACCATAGCCATCACTCTTCTAATATTTTCGTCAGTTGAAGAGGTCGAAGGTCGTCCAGATGAGGCATGTCTTCAACGTTCTCTCGACAGTCCTTGAAGGCTTTGTAACACTCGTAGGATTGTTTTTTTTGATAAAACTGCATCACCGACCCAACATTCGCAATTATTCCGCACACAAAATTTGGTTAGAAATAAAACATTTTAGACAAATTCTTTGTTCGATATTTTTATCCATTGTAAAAATCGCAACACACTACTGAAGTGTACCGACTTTAGCAGCTGCTGGAAACAAGCTGGTTGACAGAACGCGCTCATATTTGGCATATTAACTAAGGACTGTGGACTGTAATTTAGCAAAATATATTCCTTTGAAATATCATTTAGCCGGGCAATTTAATCACAATCTCTCGGTGCTTTTTTGGCACAATGTAGACCTTTTTCTCCGGCAATATTCAATAAATAGAATAATTTTTCATATTTTTCTAAACAATTTTGAGGCGAAAAATTTTCAAGCAAAACCGTTGGAGTGCAACGAAGTTAAGTAGCGAAACTAATTTGCGTCACGCATGCCGCATACAAAGTTCAACCATAGCTAATAATGATCCGATTGATTTTTTTCGCCTAATTCCACTTAATACCAAACTTGACCCGGACTGGCAAAAAAAAAGTATTTTCATATATTTTAGTGAAAATTGTAATACCAGCATCAAAATAAGCTCCTAAGTCAATGCAGGCATGCCAACGTTTAATTTCCATACACTTATTATAAGCCTCGGCCTTAAGTCTTTTGCAGACTTTCTATGGCTTCATTGGACTCATGCCGCCATCACCAAAGCAGATTATTCAGTTTTGACTCCTGTACTTATTAGGATGTCTAATTTGTGGAATACGTTGACTGAATAATGACTCTCGTTTGCTGTTTGCCCAAAAAGTCAGTCACAATCATGCTAGATGCCGGTGCAATATCGAGGTGAGAAGTCTGTAAATTTTCTGCCAACAAATCTGGTTGTTTATTGCTTGCAGTGGACTACTCAACATGGCTATGTCGTATTCCCCATTGAACGTTGGACTCTGTGGAACGAGTTCATGGTGTACGACAACAGGGTAATCAAAGAAAACAATAAGCATTACCGTGATTCTTGACCAACTGTTTGTTTTTAGTACGGCTCATTTTTCGACGTCATATTCATAACCCTACGTCTTGGTAACAGTAATGATGAACTTACTGAATCAGCTTCGTTGTTAGACATTCCTTTTGCGACCTCTACGCGAAGTAATTTTTGCAAAAGTTTCAGATTTTGGGTACGAGTATAGCATTTACTCACTGCATACCCAAAAGATTAACCAAAAGGTGTTGATTCCATCCATAAGAGATATTGAGATCATCATAGCAGACTCTCTGACGGCAACATGACGACTTTCAAATGCTGTTTCTTTAAGTACATCATTAACAGATGTATATGCCTATCGGGGACTTTCCATCAGCTCTAATATTAGTCTTCCTGACCAAGTCCGCTTGGGAGATAATGTAGTGCCATTAACGTAGCATTGGATTTACAGCTCTGGAGCATAGGATCTTTCAGTCAATATCCACTTAGAGAGTATGGCAACGACATTAGCCATGAGCTCGCTGATAGTGCGCACGAAACTAGTTAAAGGATATCTAGAATCCTTATCTCTATCTTGGAGTTATTTATAATTAGAATGGTTTGAACTCCTGGTCATAGCAGTATTGCAGGAAGTTGTAAGGCTAATGGGCTTACTAGGACAGACACTTTAGGCTCAAAAGCAGTGGATGTCTCAAAAACAGTGGATGGTCCAGTGAGCTCTTCAGGAGGTCTTTCTTCAGCAAGCTCCACTGTTCAGTGGTAGTGGGAGTTCTGACTGGACATTGTCTGATCCAGATTCATACAGTACGATGGAATGTCTTACCGGATGCCACCATCAGCTGTTTGAAAGAAGATGCTATAGAATCATCTCAACACTACCTCCTCGAATCTTCCGCTTTTGTCAAATTGAAACACCTCCGATATCATATCATTATATATCCGGGTAAAATATCAGAAATTAAAGAAAAAATACTTAAGCAGGATTGCGTTAGGTTCAACTATAGGTGTTTTTAGTTTTGCATCAGAAAGGGCTGTACATAACAGTATATGTGGGATTGACTCCGTAATTATAAGGGATCAGCTTTTTTAACCCTAACAGTAACCTAACTTCACAGTTTTTGAGATATCGATCTGACATTTTGGCAGCGTTGTTTTCTCCCCAAGAAGATACTCGGAGTTGGCGAAATTGGACCACCAATGAAAGTTAAAAGATAACCGAAATATTACAATGTGAATTCCACAATATACAACGAAATTTACGAAAGGACTGACAGGCGGATCAAGGCGACATGGAATGACTTAAGTACATGCAGGATCGCCATTATCATGTGAAAGAGGCTCTTTGGGAACTTCGCTTGCTTCTTACTCACGGGGTCTCGAAAAAACTGCCGGACGGCTGTTGGCCTCTTGACAGGTCACAACCTAATGACATCACAAGCGAGCCGGATGGGCATTTAGTGATAACGAAAAATGCAGAATGTGCAGAGAACTCAACATGAGAAAGACGCTGGAACACATCCTATGCCTTTTTCCAGCACTATCTATAATTCAACTCAAGTATCTAGGTGCTTCGGAGTTCAAAGGGCTGGACGAAGTATAAAATGTAGACATCAAGTTGCTTTAAAGTTCGCAAAAAACCTTGACGTCAGTTTGTGACAAATTCTTCATCTCAAATTACACTGAACCTCCATCTGGAATTACTAAGGACCAGTAGGTCTATGTAGGGCGTGATAGCCGGCCAGTATAACCTAACCTATATAACACTATGTCAATGGACTTTCCACGTCTTTAAGGCAAAAGACAAATTATATATTAATTTTTTATATTTCACGAAATTTTAACCGGCTATTGAGGTGATCTATACTTACTCGGTTGAAAACTTTCTCACTTACTTAACATTATAGGAACACTTATTGTTTTTTGGATTGATACAAATTACTCAAAGAGGATCAAGAACGCGCTGACGACAAACTACGTCTAGGACGGCCATCAATACCATCTAATGATCAAGACGTCAATAAAATTAAGGAACTGGTGCTTGGGAATCTATGAATATCGGAAGACTGAGTGAAACCCATTTTGAAAGATCATTTGAGCCTAAGAAAAGTGAAAGCACGATTGGCTCCAAAATCACTCAATTTTATCGAAAAAACAGAGTCGCGTTAACGTCTGTGAAACAATGCTTTCCGACTAACAGGATGACTACGATGAGTTTTGGATCTATGCTTACAACCCGGAAACAGAGATCAATCGGCCGAATATCGTGGCAAAGATGAACCGAAACCGACAAAACCACGTTCAAGAAGGCCAAAAATCAAAGTTATGTTGACAGTTTTCTTCAATTATCGAGGTGTGGTGCGCTTCGAATTTCTTACGACCAGCCAAACAGTCCACAAGGAATAATATTTGTGTGTAAAAGCTATTCGTAAAAAGACTCCGGAATTATGGGCCGGCAACTCTTGGTTTTTGCACCACGATAATGGACCGTCGCATATTGCATAGACTCTTCGTGACTTTTTCGGAAATTTTCAACCCATTCCGTGCCGCAACCACCGTATTCACCTGATTAAGCTCCGTGTAACTTCTGGCTACTCAGAAAACTTCAAAGACTGCTCTCGACAAACCGTTTTGAGTCATTTGAAGATATTAAACATGAAACGCGCACTGGAGGTTATTACGGAAATTGGGCTTAAAAACTATTTTGAGGAATGGAGAAAACATTGGCACAAGTGTATTGTGGCCAAGAGGGATTACTTTGAGGGGGACGACATAGATTTTGAAAAATAAATTAAGAATTTAAAAATTATAAACAAAGTCTTACTATTTATTGCTCATAATAGTATATGATTTTAAAGATCCAAAGGAGGATTATTTGCCTGAACTGGGATCAGTAGGCTTTTAGGTAATCAAGCTGAATAGGCAGGTCCCATCTGTTATGCGTTACAACCCAGCGACATCATCATAAATAATAATAATATTAGAGTACTAGAAGCTTAGGACGTCTTCTGTATTAACTACCTCTAAGTGCAACTACTTGAAAGGAGAGTCAAACGAAATCAGTACAAGCTTTTGCTTTGCTAAGTAATTGAGGTTCTTTTTAATATAATAGAGAATATTATAAGCTGAACTATCGGATATATTTGGATATTTATTTAAAGGAAAGGCTTATTTTGTTATTAAAAAATTAAAGTTCAATGAATATTCTAGAGGAAGCTCGGCTATTTATTGTTCCAAAATCTGAAAAGGGGGCTCTATGGTAAAATATGTAAGAAAGTAATAATTTTAGCGTTCATTTTGAAAGCTTTATTCAAAAATATATTATTCAGAATGTCTATAAAATTTCGATATTTTTCGAAAATGTTTTCTAAATTCAGAATTTTCGAAAAATAATTTTTTTGAAGCAAGCGCAACACACCAACACAAAGCTCTTGTTCAAAAATCATCATTATCGTAATACGACAGGCAACAGCCGTTAATAACTACACACTTACACACGTACATACATACATAAACTGTAAATACCTGAAACAATTTGGCAATGGCAATAATTCAGCAGCAAGCTGCCAGCCAAATGTTAATTGCATATGCAAAGCAAATCGGTCGGAGGTAATGTTAATGTTTAATGCCTTCATTAAAACACATTGGCCAAACGCAACCACAATACACACACACTCACACCCACACACATATGCGTATACATGCAGTTAAACTCGCTCGCCTGACTTTTTGGCATTTCAACTTTTCCGCTTTTCAACTATTTGCATTTACAGTTACGTGTTAGCGGGAAAAACGTAAACGCAAGCACAATTGCCGTTAAGTTGCATTTACTACATGCATATGTGGCATGCAACAGCGCAGCAGAGCAGCGCTTTAACGCTTTTTGTTGCGCCATTGTCATGTGTAATTAGAAGTTTTTGGCGCTGGCATGGTAATTACACGCGTCTACCAAACAAACACACACACGCACATACATATTGACATACTCACACATACATACATATATACTTTGGGTGTTTGCATTTCGCTAAGAACGTCGGTTAGCCGCACAACTGTGAGGCATGTTGACATCATTCTCGGCAGCGTCAAATTTAATTTGCATTTTTGAATTTGAATTTGGCACAGTGTTGCCACTATGTTGCCATTAGGTCAGAGATTTCTGAGCTTTGAGTGTGAAAAAGTTGAAAGGCAAATAGTTGTGCTATGAATACAATTACATTGAGGTTATGTTCTTATGTATAACACTATTTGGCGGTTATAAAACATATACAAAAATAACAACAAACAAGTAAGGAAACGTTAAGTTCGGGTAGAACCGAACATTTTAAACTCTTGCAACTTGCCAGAATCAAAGCCGGGGAAATACTTTCACCCGATTTGATTCATTCTAAACACAAAGATGTACTGTTATAAGAAAACCACGATCTCTCAATTTTATTAAGATAACTCACATCTTGGCCGATATATGCGTTACAAACTCACCCGGAAGTTCGAAAATCCAATATTAAGCATATGAGGGCTAAGTATTGGTCCGATTCAACTGTTGAACTGCTGCTTTACTAGCTGATGCTAAAGAACCTACGTTCGGCGGAAGTAAGCTTCCTCACCAAGGTTCCCAACCTGTCGCTAACCACTCTACAAATACCTAAAATGTAAAAAATCCGAAGAGTGGTCCCACTACTTAATAAAAGCCAACCTGCGAGAGGACAATCCTCGTAGCTTTTGACACAGTCAACCATACAACGCTACTTGAGAATGTCGAAAAATCTATGCTCTCTTCAGAGCTGAAAAGGTGGACTATGAACTATCTGAGCGGTCGATAAGCATCCGCACTGTTTCGAGGTACAAACTCAAAATTGATAAGAGTTAAACAGGGGGTTCCGCTGTAAGGTGTCCCCGTTGCTCCTTACCTTCTACATCTCGAAACTCCCTCAACCACCTGAGGGAATTTCAATCACCTCGTACGCTGATGATAATGACGTCGGACAATGGAATCGATGACATTTGCTCAAAAGTAAACGGCTATCGATCCCAGCTTCCTCGCTTCTTCGTTGCACGGAACTGTACACACTCTCCCCCGCTAAATCCACAGCGACCATATTCACTAACTGGACGAAGGCGTACAGACTTGACCTTAATATTGCAGCCGATGACGTTAAAATTCCGACTGTCAATAACCCTAGAATTTAGGTGGGAAATTCGACAGCCTGTGCTACTTCACTTCTCACACCCGGCGATTACTGATAAAGTACAGAGCCGCAACAAAATCCTAAAGTCGCTAGCCGGCAGCACATCAGGGAAAAACAAAGAAACGTTGTTGATAACATACAAGGCAATCGAAAGCCTGGGCCTTAACTACGCCGCTCCAATAAGGTGGCCTAGATGCAGTAAAACGCACACGAAGCAGCTCGAGGCATGGCAGAACTCCGGACCACAACGGGATGCCTGTTGATATCTCCCAATCGACATCAACACAGCGCAGCTCGCATCCACGTCCACTTTTAAAAAATTTTTGGGCCACAGGTGCTCTTTGCTACTGCAATCCTCTGCGCCAAATTAGAGTTTTATTTCGTTTCCTCCAACATAATTAATTGGTTTTGAAATTCATTGAACTCATTCATTGTAAGGAACCATACATTGCTTTGTTCTCGGTGCTACCTTTTCACTACAAAAATAGATGATTTTGAAATTTGAAAAATCCGTAATGAACTGATCGATAAAAAGATTCACACCCAACTGAAAAATAAATTTTCTGGAGGTCTGCAAAATTGGTCATTGAGCTAGAGTTTTGGTTTCAAATTTGGGAGAGAAGGAATTCGAGGCTAAATTTAGAAAATACGGTGATGGTTAGTTTGTATTCAAATCGGGTCAAGGCGCAGGCAAAAGATTATGGAAAAACTCTTTATTATTAGCCAATTGGCATCGTTGTTTTCTATAGCTCTGCGTCGAAATAGTCCAATAATTCGGCATAATATGGACCGGTTACTTCTTTACAGGGTAGTTGATGTAACAACATCTTTTAAAGTTCAGAGAATGGTGGTCATCATCTTCTCAGTGAACAGAACAGTCGTCGACTTCTTTGGGGCAAGTTTGCTGGGTGAAGTTCACTCTTTCGATAGTTTATTAGATTTCTGTTGATTACTAGTACTACTTTTGAGATTCCTACTGCCTCAGCTATCTAACACATCTTCAATTGGCCTTCTGTCAATACGAGATTGTAGACTTTCGCTGCATTATTCTCGGACGTACCCGTTTTTTTGGAAGCTGGTCGTGTTTCTTTCAAAACCGGCGTGTAATCACGTTGAAACTCGTTAAACCTATTTTCGGCGGTAGCTATCGAAGAAGAAGAGTCATCGTCTACATCCTTCAAGTGTTCTTTGAGTTCGTTTCATGATTTTCGCTCCATAAAAATAATCGAATCACAGACTGATATTGCTCATTTACCATTTTTCTTAAATCCGCGGAGACGACCTCTTCCACAGGCGGTTAAAACAAAGCTACAAGTCCGATTTCTCTGAAATTTTGACAGCGGTCTTCTACAAAAATATACTACATAATGGCTACTTCTTTGGCGATAGGTAGTGGTACTATCTGCTGGTGGAGCTAAGTCGTTATTGGATCGACCAGCTCGAAAAAATCTGAGTTTGAAGTTTGCATTGGTCTAGTAGCATCTGGATGATCTCGTCTTTTAACAATGCAGCTAGGAAGGAAGGGACAATGTTGCACATGATCTTTAGAAATCCAAATAATGCGATTTCCTATACTTTAGTTCATGACTAGTGACAAATACAATGTCTAAGTAAATGTTTAAGCTGTTCGATTTTCAAAATTCCGGTTGCCTTACCTAATATTGGTCTTTTTGTACCTCGAATAGCTTATATTGAGTTTGCCGCGAATATTAGTGTCCGGATTATTATTCAAACCTTTATACTCTATGGCAGCATTTTGAGAGAGTATAACAGTTTTATTCACCTAATAGTCCGTCCGTCCGTGCAAGCTGTAACGTGAGTAAAAATTGATTAATGCGATTTGGCACACGTGTTCCTTGGCAAAAAAGTAAGGACGAGCGTAATCGGACCACTGCCACGCCCTCAAATATGCCATTAACGGAAAACGTATAAAGTACCATAACTAAGCACTAAATATATACGATCTTTTTATGTAAAGTCCTGCTTCTTTTAGTTTATGTTAGGTGGGAAGATATATTGATGCGGCGATTTACTGTCCGGAGTAAGGCATAAGGCAGCCTTTTAAGTTGCCGAACCACTGCAGTATATTTCAAGCTGAGGTCTTTACTATTGTGAAAGAGGCGGAGCTGGCCTGTAATGTAACTGCAGGCAATTCCAGAGTTAACATCTACAAAGCAGCAATCAAGGTAGTAACCTCGTATCGCATATCGGCCACAAGTGTCTTAGGAAACAGGGCAGCAGTGGAAAGTGTTGCCAGAAGCAAGCAACTTCACTTCTACTGGGTGCCAGGCCACAAAGGCATCGAGGGCAATGAAATAGTGGACGAGATTGCCAAGAATGGTGTACGGCTAAGACCCGAAAACGTGATCAACATTGGGAAATATGCATGATAAAGAAATCAAAATCGATGGAACGAGCTGCCTGGGTGCAAAACTGCACAAGTCATGTGCAAAACGGTAGATCAAAAGTACACAAAAATCTTATTGGCACTCGATAGAAGAGACTGTAGGATTACGATCGAAATACTAACTGGTCACTGTCCAGTGGCGACACACGCCCGCAAATGGGCTGACAGATCGAGACGACTGCTGGAAACGTCTAAAGCAGGGTATCAGGGAAACAATGGAGCATCTCATGTACAGTTGTCCAGCATTTAAAAGACTACGCTGTAAGCATCTGGGGTCCACACGATACGATTCACAGGGAGAGGTATCGATAGTGAGGCCACAGAGTCTGTTAAAATTCGCGTCAAGCGCAGGCATCCTAAAAGATGACTACTCCTCTTGGACCTAGTAAGTGAATTCCATCTGGTATCGCAAAGAACCAAAACTGGTCTATGCGTGGCTCATCGGCCTACCAGACTAACCTAACCTAACCTGCTCCTTTTATTCCAAAAGTAATATTTTTTTATTAGAACTTGGCTCCAAATCAAATTGTACGTATGTATGTATACTTCTAGCAATATCTAGTTTCTCATACAGGGTTGCATGTGCATACATTTGAGCTTGAAATTGTGCTTCACAAGCAACCTTAAAGTGTCAAATGAATACAAATTACCGAATTCCCAAAATTTAAACTCATCATTTGCATATTTTTATTAGATCAGATTGGCACACGTGCTGCACATGTGTGAATATGTGAGTGTGGGTGTGTGTGCGTGCGTGCAAGAGGCATATTTTGCCTATCCATTTAGCCGTAGAAAAGTCAAAATCCACACACACACACACACACTCGCACACAATTGCCTTGGATATGTTTTATTTACTCTGCATAGAGCATAAAGTGTTAAACCAATAGCTTTTGGCAATTTCATTTTTGCTTGCGACTGCAGAAAATTATTGGCAATGAAAGTGTATTATAGCGTCTTGCATATTTCACAAACACACACACACACGCACTTACATACTTACATGGATTTACATGTGTACTTGCTTGGCGTGTGTTTGGCGCTGCGCTGTATGTGGCATGCGGCATGTGGCATGTAAGTCAGCGCTTTTGTACAAGCATATTAGTGTAAGCGTGTGAGTGTGTGTTGTTGCCGGCATGTAAGTAGCCTTGTAAGCATCGAGCTTTCACATTTTATACGCTCGCTTATTGGCAAAGACGACTTTCGGCCAATTATGCCACGTCATCGCATCTTCAGGCGCCAGCCACGGTGGGCAGAAAATTGTAGAAAGCTCTTGAGGACTATAAAACTTAAAAATGAAAATTCAGCAAATCTAAGGAACTAAAATTTTTGTCTTTCTTAACTCGGCTGAAATAACGGGGAGATTTCCTGATGATTTTCAAAAATTTTTGAGGTTATGTTTTGACTTTAGCTACATACACTCTAAAAGACACTTGACAAAAGATATTCTAGAGTTTCCGGCTCATAATTCCGACCTGTTTTTACGATTAATCCTCTGTTTCCGAGTCGTAAGCATATATCCAAGACTCATCGCCAGTAATAATTTGTTTCATGACATCCTGGTAGACTGATTTTGAAACCAATCTTGCTTTCACTTTTCTTAGTCCCGAATGATCTTTCAAAATGGTGTTCACTGATTTTTCCAATATTGAAAAGATACCAATAACATCCCTGACTGTTAGTCGTCAGTTCTCAAAGACTGATTCCCTTATTTTACTGACGTGTAGATCATCAGTTGATGTTGATGGTCGTGGTTCGTCGACAACGCGTTTTGAAAATTAAATTTTAAGCTTTTTGTAATGCTTCTTAGAGAATTTTGACGTTGGGTCATAAAGATTACGACTAATATTATTAAGAAAACCATACATAATAGCATTATTTAAAATATTGCCCATCTCATTTGTCGATTCCATCTCAAAAGAACTGCACAGGCTTGTCGGCGAAGAATGAATCAAGTCAATTTATGTTACCTATTATAATATAAACTGTATTCCAATGAAGGCGTTCTACATCGACCGGAACTATTGGTAGTAAGTAAGAAGGGGCAAAGGGTAGGCTCTAGGGTTGGTGAGACGAACTTTTCAATTGCTGTTTTCCAAATAATTTTTCACCGGTCTTGCAGCATGATTTCGAGCGTGTCTAGTCCGGGCATTTTTCGTCAATCTCTCGCTACAATTTGATGAGTAGTTTTCGTTAGTGTTACCATCACGGATATTCGGCTTTGTCGTTAATTTTATTGGTTGACCAGTTTCCCCATATGATATTCTGCGTTTAGGGTTATAGTCGCGGATTCATTTTTCATTAATAGTCACGATCTGATGCAAAAACGACCGCTGTTTTGTAAGGTTCAAGCCGCACTCTTCACATGCAAAATCTTGTTGGCTTTTGTCTCTTGGCTTCAACTCATTTAGCTCCCTCTTTCTTTTGAATATAGCCGGCTGCTTTTAAACTTTTTATTGGCTGCTTGAGTGACCACCAAAAACCTGTTCTTGTGTAAGTCAACCAACTTCATCGAGTAATGTGTCCAGTAACAAGCCATTTCGATAGCAGCGGCAGCGATATTTGCCTTGAGCTCCTACGCTCAAGTCTAATGTGGGGATGTCTAAACCCCTTATCTCTAGCACCAAGTTAGTACACGATTTGACTAATTTGGCTATCTGGCCACAATAGTATTGCAGTAAACCGCAAGGCTAATGAGCTTGCTAGAACAGCTACTTCAGTCTCAATAACAGTGAAATGGGAGGCAATTCGGTTGACTACTTTTGGTTCACTACTAGATTGTTGGACCTCATACCAGCTCACAAAGTGTTGGTCAAGTAAGTTGATATCGTAAAAACTACTTTTGGGATATTAGAGAATGTTCACCATCAAGGAATTGCAAGAGTTTTAAAATTAAAAAACAAAAATTTCATTAAAAAGTATAAAGTGACATATTATCCAATAATGAATCGTAAACAGTGTAGAAGATAGAACCTTAGGGTGAGTGACTCATCAAGCTGGAACGGCCGAGTACTTCAATCTTTGATCGCGTTTCTCTCGTAACATCGTTTTCAAAGTCGATGGTAACGATTTCGCAGAGGCCAGTAAAGCGATTTATCGAAATCACAGTTCTTCTCAATAGGTTGACCTCATGATTGATCCAAGAAATTTTTCTCGATTACAATTTATGGTAAAAATTATACCTAAAAGAATACTGTTTAATTTGCAATTTTGCCAAAATTCATTTTTTCCAAATTCTTCGATTAATCACGACCTCATCTACTAAACAAAAAAGTTTAATTTTGAATGAATTCTTCGTCTGATATGTTGACCGCCAAAAGTAGAAGTTTTTGGGTGGTGCCTGTGGAAACCAGCTGCCAATGGCTAAATTTCCAAAAAGATTTTATGAAAAATTCACAAAATGACTGGTGATCCATTTCGAGGTTCCCTAATTTCTCAAAAAAAAAACATAGAAACTCAAATGTAATGAGGGATAATAAACATTATTCCAAATAACATTCTTTGGCATTTGCTTTTTGAAGATTTTCTCTTTCAATTGTGCGACGTGTCGACGTCTCAGATGATCGATCCATTGAGTCCAACTTTCGATGACTCGTTCGAGCATTTAGACTGGTAACTGATGAATGACATGCGTGATATATTACTCTAATGCCTGAATCGTAGCGGAATTGTGAGCATAGTTTTTAGACTTTACATATCTCCATGGGAAAAAGTCTAACGGTGTGATATCACACGATCTTGGTGGCAAATCGAACGGCTCAAAACGGGAAATTATCTGCTCACCGAAGTGTTCTCTCAATAATTACCTTGATTAATGCGATGTTTGGGAAGTAGTCTTGTTGAAATTAAATGTCGCCGAGATCGCGAGCTTCATTTCAGGCAACAAATAGTCGGTTATCATGGTGCGATAACGGTCGCCATTGACGGTTACGTTTTCACCAGCATCTTTTTTGAAGAAATATGGACCAATCGATCGGTTCCACCAGGCCACAATCCACACTGAACCGTTGCTTTTCTGGATGAAATGGCAGCTCTTGAATCTCTTCAGGTTGCTCTGTGTCCCAAATGTGGCAATTTTGCTTATTTACATACCCATTGAGCCAGAAATGGGCCTAATCTTTAAACAAAATTTGGCTCGAAAATGTCGGATCTTCTTGGAACTTCTCAAGAGCCCATAGAGCGATGCGATGTCGCCTGGGAATGTCGAGCGGCTTTAGTTCATGCACAAACTATATTTTGTATGCTTTCAATTTAAGATCTCGACGTAAAATGCGTCAAATCGTTCCATACGTCAGTCCGAGTTGCTGCGAGCGGCGCCGTCAAAACCCACGTAACCCCTTAATTTCCACTAAAATACGATAACTCTCTGCTGAAGCTTTCTACATATTAATGTAATGAAGAAGAACTCCTCGAAAAAATATTTTGTTAGGAACAAAGTTCGACATATTTAATTACAAAAAGTTGACCACTTTTTCTAATTTTATCCAAGAAATATATGATGCTGTCCCACTGTGAAAGGCATTCTATGTAAAAGTGTACAATGTTTAAAAGCAAATATAAAGTGTGTTAGCAACTTTAAGAACATCTATAAATACATTTTTCAACGAAATTTATGCTTTTCCCAAGAAGTTTATTTTCATTTTAAATTTGAGAGAATTCTTCTCGATGACAACAGTTGCCTTTACAACGCTTGACACAAAGAATTAAGCACTTAATTCGAGCGGAAGTGTATACAACAAGAAACATAACTAACTGAATGACAGTTAAAGCCACACAGACATACATATATACATCTTAAAATTTATTTGAGTAATATTTGTATGTATGTGGAACCTTAAAGGAGAAAACTTTAAATTTATTTTCCCTAAACCAAACATATATACATACAACCACAACTGTGTAAAAAAGAGACATATTGCATGGACATACATGCATATATGTATATATCTGTATATGTATGCCTATATTCATTTGCAGTTCAGCAGCTGCTCCCATTTAATTCTGCCATGGTGAACAAAGAGAATTGTAATTAAAGCATATCGAATGTAAATTTCGCAAAAAACCACAGCTCACACAACACTTGCCGTACAATCGATACTGACCGATACAGGGCGACTGGACAAACCGTCGGAAAAGAATCCATGTCGTCCCCGCGTCCGCCCAGAAACTGCAACGATAAGCCACAAAATATTCGCTTGGTGAATTTCACAGCGGTTTGTCGTGTTAATCAATGGGTGTGCAGCTAGTAGTGTGTCTTCAACTAGATGTACTGCCGTTTAGCACTTGCATTAGGGTGTGTGTATAAATATAAGTAATATATAAATAAATTTTAAAAATATTTATGGGTACATAAAATTTTTGAAACGACTGAAATTTAATAATTTTATGCATACATTTAATTTATTTACTTAATTTTATTTAATTAAGATATGGCAACCCTGCAATAATACATATGCTCCTTTTTTAAATATTCAACAAACCTCTTTAGTTTAATGACATTTAATTATTTAGTCAATTTAATTTAGTAAAATAAATAAATAGGTGGCAACACTACCAAACAAATATTTTCTGTTGTTAGCCCTATTAAAATTTTTATGTACGTATGTACATACATATATTCTGTAAGCATTCGTATTATATATTTTTTTAAACCAAATTTCAAAAAGGTGGCAACTTTTTTCAAAAACTTTTATATATTTTCTATGAATTATAATTTTTTCCCATAAATTATTTAGTTTAATGACACTATAATTTATTTTATCAATTTAATTTAGTAAAAAAATAAATTGGTGGCAACACTTCCAAAAAATTTTTTTCCATATTTAGCCTTATTAAATATTGTTATGTATTTTCTGTAAGCATTTATATTATATAATTTTAAAATAAAAATTTCAAACAGGTGGCAACTATTTTCAAATTTTGATTTATGTTATTTTATTATTATAATATAATTATTATATAATTTTTTTTTATCACAAACTACTTTACTTTAATGACACTATCATTTATTTTAACACTTTAATTTAGTAAAAAAAATAAATAGGTGGCAGCACTTCCAAAATAATATTTTGTGTTGTTAGCCTTATTAAATATTTTTCTGTATATTCTGTAGGCATTTTTATCAAATATTTTTTAAACACAATTTTCAAATAGCTGGCAACTATTTTCAAAATTTTTTATATATTTTTTGTTAATTATAATATTTTTTACCCCTTTTAATTTGACGATCGTAAGTAGTGTTTCGTGATCTTTTGGTCTTTTTAATATAATTGAAAAAATTTTTTGAAATAATTGGCAAGCTTTCACAAGCATATAGTACATACATATAGCTTTAAGCCTGCTCAATTTTTATCACTGAAATAAAAAATAAACATGTGGCAACGCTCATCAGCTCGATGGTCATATTGCTAAATAATTTATCCGATCAATTTCGATACACCCTAATATGTACTTAGAAATAATTTTTCAAATTGAAAGCACTCCTTCTTTCCTTTCTTTGCTTGCCACCTTTTCTACTCTATTCTATGATATATTGATAATCTATTGATCGGATAACCTTAACAAGAGACATTTTACTCGTGGAAATTTTTTTTGATTTCAAAATTTTTTCGAAATTTATAATATTTATAATTTCTTTAAAGTATTCTCAAATTTATTTAAATATACTTTCGATTTTCTAATTTCAAAATCTATTGTAACACCGTTAGCAGGAAATTTTACAAAAAGTCAGAGGTAGTAATGTTGAGGATCGAGTTCTAAATACAGCCACTGCAAATTATATCTGAAACTTGCATCAAAATATGTAACTGAATGATCTAGTTGTTCCAAAAACAGTTTTGAAGATTCCACACAGGACAAAAGAATTCATAATATATCAGCTTGAGAATCCCTGTGTATTGCAATACTTATAAGACGAGATCGCTGCTATTAACGTAGCTGTAAATTTATTACTCCGGAGAGCCTCTTTCAAAGAAGTGACTATTCGCTCTGATACAGGGCGATGATAAAAGCCCTGAACTCACTAACCGTGCGTTCAAAAGCTAGTTAGGGAATGCCTAACCTCGTTATCAGTGACATTGAGTCACTTTAGAGGAAGTTTAGTATGGTTGCCAGGCCACAGCATAATCGAAGGTAACTGTAAAGCCCACAAACTGGCAAGAAAAGGCACCCTTGTCTCGATATTAGTAAAATAGGAACGGGTCCGGACTCTCCTCTCCTCGTGTGCTCTAGCTGGGATTCAAGGGAGCTTGATCGGCAATTGGGCTACCATCGGATCATGCGCTGTCGCAAGATTATGTTGGCCCATGACCGATAGTAAGAGATCCAGTGCGCACTTTGGTCTCAGTAAATCTAGCTTCTTCATAGTTGTGGACGTTCTAACAGAACTGTAAAGCTGTCGAGCTGGCAAAGAAAAGCACCTTAGCCAATGGCAAAAGAATAGGAACGGGTACGGGCTCCCCACTCCTCTCATTGTCTATTCTACCACTAAATAGCTGGGCTGGGCGGGAGCTTGACCAGCAGTTTGGCTAAACTCGGATCATGCGCTGTCGCAAGATCCAATGTGCACTTTAGCCTCAGTAAAGCTAGCATCTTCACAGTTCCGGACGTTGTAACAGATAATTGCCCTCTCGGCGTCCATGCTGTAAGCTTGAGAGATCTCACCGAACGCCAAATGCTACATGGAGGAGGATGAGATGGAAAATAAATATATGAAGATTGCACCGCGACCTTAGATTTATTACAGTATTGTGGGGTGGAAACATCTCAACCCTTCCTTTTCAAATGTCCCGAGTTTGCAAGATCAAGACTTAAAGAATTGGAAGTTCGCACTTTCAGATACCTCAGCAAGCTGGTGAGACTAGAAATTAAAAGCCTGGCTACACTTCAGAATTAACTGCTTTCATACCTTGAATTGAGTCTATCGAACAAACAACTCGCATAAGTTACTTAGACGGATACATTTTTCAATTCTTCCATTCACATGTGGAGTGTAGCCGCGGTGCAACAGAAGTTAACGAATTTTCTTGTATTCGTTTTTGAAAGTATGCTAGCGAGTAGAAGAGTTGCGAATCGAAAGTGCATATTACTAATATCTGAACTAAAACTTACTATCACTCACGAGTACGCATATAAATATATATGTATCACGACCACACATGTATAATAGTATTATTACAAATGGCTGCACTTATAATTGCCTACAAAGTATTGCAATTAATGGCTTTGATGGAAATGCGAGTCTTAAAAATGCTGCAGAATAATTACGTGATAACGGAACGAGCACGAGGACCACGGAGCAATGAGTAACGGCAACATCTTGCGGCAGCACACAGTCATTACGGCAAAGACGCCCGTCACCTCGTCTATCCCCGCCGACTGGAATGCCCACAAAAAGTCCTCATTGCCTTGCACCGGCTGTCCTTCGGTGCTGCAGGCGAATGGAAGGCGGCATGATCGAAAGAATTGCCACTCATCGCCTTAATGGCACATCAGCTATTATGGAATTGAGCACGTATCTGTTGCACTTTTGCCTGACGTCGCATACGCAGCAGCAACCCTGTGGGTCATTACGCCAGCTGCAAGTTGGAAAATGCAAATAACTGCAATTTATTGCAAAACTCACATCAATTATGCGGCCCTAAGTGAAAATGCTAAGAGTTGCAAAGAACTGATTTTTGCCTCGCTCAAAACAGAATTTATAATAAAGAGTGGTACTTGCGGAGATTACATAAGCAGCGTCCTGTTGGTCGGGCATAAAATAACAAATCGATTAGTTGTGGCATGCAGTTTCTAATCGAGGTCATGGCGAGAAGTTTTTGAGGCTAACCAAAAGCTTTTTAAATACGTATAAAAACATCAAAGATTCAGAAGGCCGATAGGTCTTCGTAGCCGTAATGGACTGAGATTATCTAGTGCTCAAGAACTGTCAACTAAGCATTCCTCAAAATTAGTTACAAAATGTTCTCTTCTTCTTCTTAATTGGCGTAGACACCGCTTACGCGATTATAGCTCGACGAACAAAACCAAAATATTCTCTGCATCAACAATAATAAGGACATCTGAATAAAGCTATATCTCATTCCACAACCAATTAACCAAAAAATCTTAACCGGCCTCCATGAAAGACTTTATTTACTTCAAAAAACAAGTACGAACTTGAGTCGCCCTCTAATGGAGAGTTAGGTTTGGATAGTATAATAGGCTGATTTCTCGTGAAGGCACGAATAATCCCACTTGGACAACTAGAGACACTTGTCTGTTCTGATGCCAAGAACTCCTAGGTATGGATCAAAGCGACCGTTCCAAATCGATAAAACGCCACACATTTATTGAGGCGGCTAAGGGCCAATTTGCCTGGTTCGTTAGAACTAAGGTAACCGAGATGCTTCAACCTTAGTCTGGCGAAAACTAGACAGGGGAGGAGAAGTGTCTAGATGTTTCCACCTTACAAAGCGTTGGCAGTTCAATGGACCTTGACGTTATGTCTTACATGGCTTTTCTCAGTCAAGCCAGACAGTTTTATAGTTTTGACGAGTTCGATGGCTAAGGAGCCAGAGAAGTAGCAAGATCCCTAAAAGTGAGGTCATGACTTCTTTTTTTAGTACATCTGCTGATACCATGATGGTTGCCACTTCTGCTGGAAGAACACTATAGTTGTCCATGCTATGTGTGACTTTTGACGTTGTAAGAGCTCTTTTGAAGAAAACCTTTTCCATAGTAACGATAAAACTCGAGTAATTTAGAGATGTTCTCGTAACTCTAGTCTCATCTCTTTTTCATATTGCGACTCTTACATCATTTAACCGCTATATGCAACGTTTTTTCCGACAGTAGTTCCGTCATCGCTCTCCGAATCCTAGTATTGTTTCTTCTTCCAGTTCAACACTGTAAGAACATTATTTTTCTTGGAACCAAAATCTCTTAACGGGCAACTTTCCAAAATTCCTCTCTATATAGTGTTTGAAAAACCGTCTCAACAACAATAAATCCTTGACGCTGAGTTAATGATTTTATATACACATTTAGTCTTTCAAAAATTATAAGAGATGTCTGTATGATTTATCATCAATCTCATAGGGTTTTTCCTTAGCCCATTCAGCTGAGACATTTTGACATAGTTAACAATCCTGTTGCAAACCACGGTTCATATTTTACAGATCGGAGCGCAGACCATCGGATCATCTATTGAATCTTGTATTATATATCAAACAGTTTCATATAGCAAATTACATCTAGCTCTCAGAAATAGAAAAGCCAGTATATATCCCCACTTCAATCCCTCAACTCCAGAACAGAACGATCTTAAAGTTCGCAATGAACTGAGTAGTTGTAGTTAGGGCCTCTTCCAAAACAAGAAAATTCGTTAATTTCGGTTGTCACGAAGCTAGAATTTCACTCACAAAAGATTCCTTACAGAACTTTGATCGCTCAATTATAAGCAGCTATGTATATAGTGTAGCAAACCGATCGGAACCATTTCTTCGACCTATCTCCGCAAAATTGCAAAAATTTTGTGAAGCTATCTCGTTGAACGAAAGAGCTTTCTATACTAGTACAAGCATTTTATTCCGACAGTTCGTGTGGGAGCTAGATCCTATAGTGATTCGGTATCGGCACTCCCGACCAATGAGCAGTTCCTTTGTGAGAAAAGGTCGTGTGCAAGATTTCTGATCGATATCCTTAAAAACTGAGAAACTAGACCGGTCCAGCCCTGGCAGGATCCATTGTTGTACAAACTATGATTGTTAGAGAAAACGGTATGCAGGGATAATTAAGTGGGAACAGAGCTTGCTTAGCAAGATCTTTCTAGCTGGAATCAATTTGCAAAAAAAGGAAAATAGCTGTAATAATGAACTAAGTTCTTCTTTACCGAAAATCCTAGTATTTTATGACGCAGATTAATCATTTTGGATTCTTACAAATTCAAATTATAACATAGAGATATTCGACTGCATATCTACTAATATACTTCCACCCACTTAAATACTTAAATTCCATACCACCGTATCCATTCGTTCGTTGAAGGCAATCTACAATATTAATTGTTGGGAAAAATTCGCCGTCGCAATGCGCCGATTACTTCCAGCCGCTGCACTTTGACCAAAGCCGCGCGAAATTTCTCATCTGTTAATCCTAATTAAATCTGCACTCGACTGCATGAAGATATTTCACGTCTTGCTGAAATTAGTTCTAGGCAAAAGCACCATTCCCCCTTTTATTGTATTTATGAAGTCATTCAAATCACTTTGATGGCACGAGAAACTGTGCTATGAGAATTTCTTATCTGAAAGTTGTAGAAATTATTTATTGCTCGGAGAGAAATGTTTGTTGAATTCTGCGAGAACTATTTTACAGCAGAAATATTCCAGAAACCTTGCCTTTACAAGTTTTCGGTAAATTATGGTTAAAAAAAATATAAAAGCTTGAAACATTTTTTCAACAAAATGTCTTTTTTAAATTATTTTCGAAAATCTAGAGGGGGTTGAGAAGTCCCCTTGAAGTTTGGCTTGTAGGATTTTGCGTAGTCTTATATGTATCGAGTGTTTTTACTAGAAAATTCTGCTTAAAAACTATCTCTTTAACTATTAAAGGTTGTTGTCTTGGATAAATGTAAGCAAAGGTAATTGTCTTGGCTAAAAGTACCAGAATCAAGGCTAAGAATAGTAAAAAGTCACGCCTTGTTGTTGGAGTTAGAGTCATGCCTGGCTCACTATCTTTATTCCATAAAGCTTTTACTTTCTAGGTACTTAGCTTCCAAATTTGTTGCCCGCATTTCAATTTGGAAAATACTGGCAACGAGTTAAGCATCTTGTAGTAGAATCACCCAAGAAGCCATACGATTTTAGTAAATATAGCCATCAAAAATATCCAGTAGCTAACAGTAAAATTCGTCCTCTGATGAATTTATTGAGATTGTGGCATTCGAAAGAGCTCCGCTTATCGATGCCCTTTTCAGGTCCGTATATCATACTACTTTCTACTTGTTTTATGTTTGTTGTTCACATTTTCTGAAGTTAAGGAGATATATTTCAAATTTTCAAAAAAACAAAAAATAGAGAATAGGCCTTATTCTACCTAAGAGATTCTAAAAGGTAGCACTGGAAGTACACAAAATCCATTATCTAGAAGAGCGAACGGAACCATAAAATGAAACCGATTTCCTTCGTTCTCTATAAATTCTGCAATTACTCAGTAGTTATTAGAAATTGTTTCAAAATAAGCAGACTCAAGGTGGATTATCCTATGGAGCATACTCATGCTCCAACAATTTGAACATTTCAACCCTTTTTGAAGGCTCTTCTTTAAGTCTTCTTGAGAAATTATTTAATTGTTTCGAAACCACAAGACCGAAATACTTTTCTAAACTCCTTTTCAGCATCTCTTCTATGATATCTCAAGATTCTTTAGATCCTCAGCGTGGTTCGTTAGTTACAAAAACTCGGGTCAGCACCTTCAGGCTCAATTAGCGCTGGATGCGCTATTTTATACGACTACACTATTCATAAGACTGACCTGGGCACTCGCAGAGGAATTGTAGTATTTCATAGGCAGGTCCATTTTTAACGCTTGTTCTGCAAATGGTCAGTGCCCAGTTATTATGTCTGTAAGCATATAAATACTTTTCTTACTCTAATTAATAAGTCCTTAGTTCTTGCCTTACATACTTTGAACATAACTGTTTCGCTATCGCGCATTTGGATGTACAATTATGATTCCAACTGTTCTGAGCTATTTGTTCAAATTGTGTATTTAGCTCCCTTAAGGTCGTTCCAAGCGGAAAAGGTGTTGTCTCCGCCTCAGAGTCGTCTATAGAGGCTCCCGACTGGCCAAATCATCTGCTTTTTCGTTGCCAAAATGATGCTATGATCGGGAGTCCCAAATTATGGACAAATGAAATTGACCTGCCATTGAGCCTAAATCCTTCCTACATTTGGAGGCTAGCAATGCTTCCGGGCTATCCTCTTTAATTATTCAGTAGAACTTCACAGGTCTTCCTATACCTACAGCTTCTGCTTGAAAGATGCCAGCTGATGGAATGAGAGATATTAAAATCCTCGGAGAATCTATACTGACTATGCTGAGATAGTATTCTCATATTTAGTAGGAAACCACGGCATAACTGGCAAAAGTCATTGGCCTCATAAAATGTAAAATGATGTAAACAAAAAGGTCAACAACAAAGGGGTCTTTGACCTCGGCAAAATGTAAACAGAAGGTTCATTGACCCCCTTTAAATTGTAAACAAAGGTTGATGTCATGGCTAAATGTATACAAAAGTTGTTGTCTTGGCTAAATGTAAACAAAGGTTGTGGACTTAGCTCAATATAAACAAAAAGGTCATTGACTACTGACACTAAATAAGAAAAAATATATATAATAAGTCTGAAGTAATATTTGCGGTCAAAATAAATTATTAACATATCTTGACATGAACTGATGAATTAATAGTTTTTTGTGAGCGTAGAATTACTTCAATACTTGATATGATTGAAAGAAAATGTTGATACTTAGAATTTCATGTGGCTTTTGAGGCTCCAAATAACATTAAAGGCTGGGAAGAAAATAGTCGGTCTATAACTAGTATCGACTTATGTCATTTTTGAGCTCACTCAACGATTTACACATTAGGTTTCCGTCCCAATTAAAAGACATTACATACGCACTCGCCGAGGGTACACATATGCGGTTACACTCGTAACACAAAGTACACAAATTCAGCTTCGTAAAATGTGGAAAGGAAAGAGCAAAAGCACAAAAAAGCACTGCAAACGACCAACAATGTTGTCGTGAATAATGAGCGACATGTTCTGACTTTTGTTTGTTGTAAACACAAAGAGCGCTGGGCTGTCGGCACAGCTGGTGCTGATGTAACGGTGCTATAGCGAAAATGGACGTAGTTGCTATGAAAAATCGGTCACGTCGTAACACACCGACTCACACATACACATACATACATATTTAGAGACCAACTGACCCCACTTCATGTGTCCACACACATACACAAACCACACAGAGATGTGGAGGAGAGCAATTGCAACTCCATCGACGACAACATCGATGGGACATTTTATGGCACTGTTTGCCAAACGAAACTACTACACACATATGCTTATACATACACTAAAATATGTGTGACTGAAGCTGTGTGTGTGCGCGCGTGTTCGATTGCACAGGTACTCGCTAGTGCAGTGCTCGCGGGTCGCTTCTGCTTCCTTCCCTTTGCTGGGTGCAAGGGTGCGCTCGGCTCACTTAACGACGATTTGCTAAGCAGCTCTGCCGCCAGCGTTGACTGCTGCGCGGATGCTACGAAGCGGCGCTGCCTGGTGGCTGGCGGCGACGGATGCGATAACAGCGCAAAGATTTTCGTATCGCAATTAAAATGAACTTTTCGCTGTTGTCGTTGTTGTTGTTGCTGTTGTTTGTTGCTTTTGAAAATCACTGAGGCGAAATAAACTCGGCAAATCGCGCTTATTTTCGCCAAACTTTCGCACTAACGGGAACAACACTTCCGCTCGCCAATAATCAGCGCAGCTGAGCGATATTGCCGTGACAGTGTGTCTGTGTGGGTATGTGTGTCTTTTAAATGGAATTATGTGATTAATTGCAAATAATTTTCAGCTAAACTGCCAGTTGTTTGGTTGTTGTTTCGATTAATTGCTTTCATAACTATCTGTTTGCGGAAAACAGCTCTTTTGTCTATATTTCTATTTATAAATTATTTGAAAAATTTCAATAATCAAGATTTCTGCATTTAAGCACTCAAAATTGTTGAGCTTTTGTCTAATTCAGTTTTGGAATTTTTCATCTGTACAATATTTAAGTGGTTAGCCCAATCTAGAACCCTTTAATGCCTAACTTCGACTATTTATTTTGGGAGTAAAGCACAATGATTCGTAATTTACCGTCTATCCGTCTCTCTATTCGTACATTTACCATAATTTTGATATCTTCCCGAAGTTTTGCATACATCCATTTCTCCCCAAGAAGTATATATAGTAGCTCACTATAACCTCTCCGTAGTTATTTAGTAGAACCTCACAGGTCTTGTTATACCTACCACTTTTGCTTGGAAGATGCCAGCTGATTGAATGAGAGATATCAAAATCCTCGGAGAATACTCTCGTCTCTATTCCACAATCCAATTTGAACCCGTCGATATAGTTTGAGATAATATTTTCTTCCCCTACTAAACCATGGCATAACTGGCATATGCCACTGACCTTATAAAATGTAAATAAAGGGGTCATTGACTTTGGCAAAATGTCAACAAAGGGGTCATTGACCCCAAATGTAAAAAAGGTTGTTGTCTTGGTTAAATGTAAACAAAGGCTTTGGACTTGACTAAATGTAACAAAAAGGTCATTGATCTCATAAAATGTAAACAAAAGGGTCGTTGACCCCTTAAAATGTAAACAAGGGTTGTTGTCTTAACTAAATTTAAACAAAGGTTGTTGTCTTAACTAAATGTAAACAAAGGTTGTGGTCTTAACTAAATGTAAACAAAGGTTTCGACCACTTTAGGATTTATCTGCCGTACAAGCTGGTCGATCAAAATCAAGTTCTTATATGGAAAACTTTTTTATTTGATGAGATATCTTGACAAAATTGGCGTGGTCTACTGACCAAGGCAAGGTTATATTCTCTGTAAATTTTTCAGATCGAAGCACTATAGCAAATAGCTGCCATTCACACTGATCTGTCAAAATGAAGATAAAGTTTATTTTATACCTTCTTAAGCTAACAGAAAGGCCTCGGGGTATCATAGCTTACTAAATAAAAACTTGCAGCAATCATATTTTGATGCAAAAACACAGCCTTAAATTAATCTACGGAATCTCTTTTATTAAGAAGCACTCCACGGCCACTGTTGACGCCAGTGTTATCTGTAATATAATAAAAAAAATGGAATCATAGATTAGGCTAGATTACGAAATATGCTGATTTTTTGAGCGACCACGAATAACCCCACATGAACATTTACAGACAGTGCTTTGTAATGCTCAGAACTCCTAGCTATGGCTCAAAAAGTTCGACAAAACGCCTGGAGACTAACACAAATTTATTGGAGGGACTAATAAATATCAAATCCATCCAACTCGCCGCGCTTGTAGAAGATATGGCAATAGCAATGCTTTTACCCTGGTCTAGCGAAGGCTGGACAATGGAGAGTAAAGTGCCTAGATCTTCTTCATTTCAACTTTAGCCTCACCTCGTGTGTACCAAAGGGACAGTGTACAGTTCATAAAATTTAGTCTACAAGACACTTACTAGATAGGTACATACGGCTTGAGAATTACTTACATATATTTGCAGCATTATAGATGACTTGTAAAGAAAAAGTTTTACCAAAAATTGGCACATTAAAAATTGAAGTTTTGAGATGAATGCGTCTAAGATTATATGCTTTTCAACACTACAAGTTTTTAGAAGTCTAAAGCACACTTTAAGCCTAATACAAAAATATATTTTTAGGAAACTCCTAGACTGGATTGGCAAGGTTTTGCAATACATTAGTTGGGTTAGTTTTATAATTTAGCACGAAAAATAAACCACTTGTACTACCAAAATGCCTTAAATGTCCGTATATAATATCTGACAGACCCGTTTTTGGTGTGCGACTTGGCTAAAATATGTAATTGCGCCTAAATATAGGCTCCTAAATAGTTAAAGAAGTTGTTTGCCTTCCTTATATATGTATGAGCCAGCCTCGATTACTACTTAACTGCTTGCTTTTGATCCATTTCAAAGAATCTTTATACGAAAAAGTATTCTACTAAATTTCGCAAAGACAAAAAAGAAAAGAAAAAAATTTAATTCGACAGTAGTGTAATGTGATACTGTTTCTATTAGAGGTTTACCACTCAAGGATAAGTCTTCTTTCAAACTGACATTTCTAGTACCGAATTGTAACGATTCAACTTCTTCAGATCGTTTTGAACAGAAATGCGATAAGTCTCATTCTTTTAATTTAAACAAGGGTTTGACTAAGATTCTGATAATTATTTTATTCGTAAATAGACTTTTAATAACTTTATTTTGAAATCACTCACTCTATTTATAGAATTATCTCCGTTTGTTGCTAATTTTTAAAACTATAATAAACTAATAAAAATTTGGGAATTATAGTCCAAACACTATTTAGCTTTAATCAAGTTTAACTGGGTATGTAACATTACTAATTTAGGTGTGTGACTTCGCTAAGATTTGTACTCAACTATTTTCTTATTTTGTCGTTCGAAATTTTGCTAAATAAAATATCAAAAGGGCAGAAACACGAAAACAACAAGTTCAATAAAAAAATCAAAGAAATTACTTGATTTTCTTGTACTTCCAAATGATTTATGTCAAAGAATGTAATATTCTTTAATATTCTCAGCTTATGTATGTTCATGACGTGACATTTCTGTACAGTTATTGTTATCCTTGTTATCCTTGCCCAGTGTGGCTGTGCATTTATTTCCTAGAACTACCTAAAGCGAGAATCTAGTTTGTTTAAACAATCTATTTCTCAGTATTTCCCACCAGTGGCAGCAGCTGCTCGAATCGCTTGACAAAACCAAAGAAAACAATTTGATTTCGGTATTCCGAAAAGCGAAGAGTAGAAAATATTTTTGCTGCAGGAGATTTTCATTTTTAATGACTCTTAATTGTATTAAAACGAACTCTCGGAATTACTTTACTGCCATTGAAAATATTCAGTATACTAAATGTTGTTGATACAACTAAAACAGATTTCGCTCTTTCATACCTAAGAACATACAATTTTGGCATCAAATATAGTTGAAATATGATAATATAAGTATTAATGCAATATAAAGTGAGGAAATTGGGAGGGTATACTACTCCTGTGGTTGAAAAGGAGTGTACCTGACTTGGCTCAATGTCATGTAATATGGTTAAAATTTACAGGGTACAAGAGCTTTTCGAGCGGCAAATTGGCATACTAAAGAGTGATAGCTTTCCAGACAGCTTATGAAGTCATATTGCTATTAGTGGTGGAGTGTATTGGGAGGCTGAAATGGCTTTCAGTTTGCAACCGTGTAACCTGATCTGGGTGTCGGGTCATAAAGAGGTAGCCGACAAAGAACTAGACCGCTCTTGCGGAGGATGATGGGGCCAGAATCATGCATTGCGATAGGGTCCCCACCATAAAGGAGTTGTTCTGCAACAAGCTACTACTAGAAGGGTACAACCTGGCAAGGTTTAGAGATATGATGAACCTTCCCCGAGACAAATTCCGCCTCCTTCTCGCGCTCTATACTGAGCACTGCAGACTCAAGAAACACTTGTCCAATATGGGCATAGCCGCTTCTACAAACTACCGAACATGGAACCAGAAACTCTAGATAACCTGATTCTAGATTGCCCAGCAATATGTAGAAGCAGGCTCAAAGGATCACATCCGATCCATCGCGCCCAGCAAGCCCCAGGAACTGTTTAGAGTGCTCACCTTTGTGATCATATGTGATATAGGAGTGGGCACAATAGACAATAGGTCGCAGTGCAAAACATCAATTCATTTTTATCTATCTCCCAGGTATATCAAGAACTTCTCAGGAGTATGTGATCTGGTGTCTCTCCTCTTTAGTCGCAAAAGCGACACTGATCCGTGGAATGGTACCAGAATTTGTGCATATGACACTGCAGCCAGCAGTGACCTGTATCAAAACTCACAAATTTATGGGAAAAGCGATTAGTTCCTTGAACCATTTTGTATCGAATTCTCCTTGAAACAGCCGAAGACCAGACACTTGTCGACAGTGACATTTTCTACTGGCTCTTCACTCTTTCCATAGCTAGTCTCGAAAAGTGTGGAGGCCCATAGCCAATTGCGGTTCCGGTCCTATCTTATCTTATTAGTAAGGCTGAAAAAAGACAGTCAAGTATATTGGATAGAGTTCTTAGTACCGCCCATATCTCTCAAAATCTCAAAATATTTTGAGAATGGTGGAGAATCGAGAAACAACCACACCGTCGAATCGTATAACGGGTTTTAAGCTCCGTGCGTGCTTTGGACTTCGTAAAGGAAGAAACATGATAGGTATCATCTGGATTTTTGACCGATTTTGACGTGGTTTTTTCGGGATTGGCAAGGTTTTGGAGCCCCGTCCGTAGATTACTGGACAGTTCCGATACATTCATAACCCACATTGCGTTCTACAACATCTTTGGTGAGGCCACTACTCGATGTCGTTTTTGCAAAAGATTCAAGTAATTTGGTACGAGTCTAGGAGTCTAGCAATGATACCTTCCATAAGAGATGTTGGGATCTTCTGTTATCTCTCTGATGATCTTTATCTTTAACAGAGGTGGATGGACAACTCACAAGAGGCAAGTGTTTGTTGACTTCACGAACATGACTGAAAGGTTTGTGCCACTTATATACTTATGTTCACGATAAAGTAGACTCCTCAGATCGGCTGATCTTTATCGATTCAGTTTACGCGTGTTGTTTAAATAGACCTAAATATAAGCTCTATAAATCCACACACACTTTCACTTACATTAGTGACGAGTGAGCATTTTTCAGTCAACAACTTATCTTTGACTTTGATAAGCGCTCACAACTCTCTCGAAATAAATTTCCTAGAAAAAATTATACTTGTATTCTCTATTTATTAGCAGTGTCTATTAAGAATTTGCGCAGTATTTCGCAAATGAAATTGCTCCAGTTGTAAAGGCATAAAACTTTGTAAAATCTTCATTTAAATTCATGGCGTTCATATTATTTATTATGCTCACTAATCAAATAATCAAACATATTTTGGCAACTTTTGCAAGAGTTTTGAAAGAGTACTCTGCACTTGCGGCTCTCTACGCCTTCACGTAGCCTTTCCTTTCAGACACATTTCGTTAATATTTAACACCACAAATCAAACCCCAACGGCTATTTGTTCAATGGAATTCGGTGTACTCCATCAGTTGATTGTGTATTTAGGGCCATTTGTCGGGCTTAGTGAGCGAAATCGAATGAAAAGGGCGAAATAAGCAATTTGTATTACAGCTACATTTACAAAAAGAGCAAAAAGCGGTAAAAAAAATGAGCGAAAAGGAGTAGAAAGCGGTAAACTCATTCAACTCATTGGCGCTCAACAATGCTGAGGCACGTAAAAGGATTGGGGTTTCTTTAAGGACGTAGCTAGATGTAAATAAATATACTCAAACGAAGGTGGGTATAAATTAAAGGGGGAGAGAGGGAGCGGGTTTTAATCACATATATTTCATACGAAATTGTATGAATTTTTCATTTCGCTTTCGTTCAACCTCTACCTTTGACCATTTCATAAATTAAACCCTTTCATTTCGAGGGTTTTAATCAAAATGCTGTCGAGTTGAGTTAATGTGGAAGTCAATATTGAGTGGAAGGGTTAAGAAACTTATTCCTGCATATTTGATCTATGATTCCATCTTACCGGTAACCTGAAGCAGGTACAATCTTCTATAAGAGTGTACAGTTGCTGAAGGAATCCAATGATATTGATTTCAACATCCGCGCCGTTAGTTCTGCGTTCTTCAGACTGAATAAGGAAACTGAACGTATGGGTCTGGTTGTGAACGAGGATAACGCAAAATATCTCCTGTCATCAAACAAATTCTCATCGCACTCGCGACTTGGCTCCCACGTCACTGTTGACAGTCATTACTACGAAGTCGTAGATAATTTCGTCTATCTTGGAATCAGCATTAACACCAACAACAATGTCAGCCTCGATATCCAGCGCAGAATTTTTCTTGCCAACAGGTTCTTCTTCGAACTCAGTAAGCAATTGAGTAGTAAAATCCTCCCTCAACGAAAAAAGGCCAAACTCTATATCTCACTCGTTATTCCCGTCCTGCTATATGGTACAGAGGCATAGACTATGACGACATCTGATGAGTCGACGTTACGAATTTTCGAGAGAAAGGTTCTGCGAAAGATTTATGGTAGATTATCGCATTCGATGGAACGATGAGCTGTATGAGATATACGTACGACGTCATTGATAGAGTTCAGCAAATTAAGATACAGCGGCTACACTGGCTGGGTCATGTTGCTCGAATGGACGAAAATACTCCAGTTCTGAAAGTGTTCGACGCAGTATCCGCCAGGGGAAGCAGAGAAAGAGGAAAACATCTATTCAGCTCGATAATTCGCCTTCAAATCCTTGCATGGTTGTGACTGACTTTTTGGCCAAACACGGAATAAGAGTCATCGCTCAGCCGCCGTATCTGCCAGATTTGGTTCAATGTGACTTTTTCAGTTTTCGAAATTGAAAATCCACTTCGTGGAACGCTTGAATACTTTAAAAGTCTTTTGGTTAAGCCATTAATAAGGTCATTCGGTGAAGCTGAAATGACTAGCCGAACCTTATGACAAGTATATGGGTTAATCGTTGACATGTTTGTATTGGCCCGAAAGAGTCTTATTATGAAATGTGTTGAAGCGGTGTCTTTTTCAGTCCGGGTCAAATTTGATCAGAAGGTACTAATTTAATGATAATTATTTGTCTGGAAGTTCAATGGAAATTAAGCGTTGACATGCTTCTATTGGCTCAAAAAGATCCTATTATGAAATATGTTAGAAAGGTGTTTTTTTTTTGTGTCAGTCCGGGTCAAATTTGATCAGATGGTCGATAATTATTTGTCTGGAAATTCTAAGCTTCGGATATTGTTGGTGATGAATTCTCTATTTTTGAGGAGTATATCTTAAGACAATCTTAATAATTTTTGTCTTATACAATTATATTGACAGCTGAAGTTCCAATCAGCCTCTACAAGTGAAATTAATTAATATATGAAGGGTGTTTCTTAGTTGAAATGGTCGCGGAACTTAGAAATCGATAAGAAAGCGCCGTCCGAATTAAGTATCATCGACCCTTTATGAGTTCGATTTTTTTAGTCCTCGATACACTTTTCATAAGCACTTTTATGGATGGCCTTCAGCTCATTCAGCGAAATTTGCTTTATTTATTCGATCGACTGAACACGAGAACGGTCTCGCTAGAGATGTGAAGCTCTCTTGTCATCCCTCAAACACTTGCCTGACGATTTTCTAGCACCATATCCTTCACATTTTTAATATTTTCAGCAGTTGAAGAGGTCCAAGAACGTCCAAAACGAGGCATGTCTTCAAAGATCTCTTGACCGTGTTTGAAGGCGAAAATAAATATATAAAAAGACTTAATTGATGAGTTAAAGCACTGAATACTTCATTACTCCACGAAATCGCTAATTCTCTTTAATACAATATTTCATTTATATTTCTTTCAATAATTCCTCAAAAAGTAATTAATTACTCAAATAATGGGTCGTTGTGCTGCGCGATTTAACATTTAAGTTTTATACTTTCATCGAATAATGTGCCTCATTAATAGTTAATTAGGCGCTTAAGAGTATTTACTCTTCTGCGAAAATATGCAGCACATTCTCTTCATCTTCTTATTCTTTCTCTACGTTGGACACTTGCCTTTCTTTCTTATTCTTTCTGCCGTCGTGAACGCCGCCTAATGGATTAATAACTTCAATAACTTGAACTTAATATTCGTTTAGGTTTTCCTGCGTACCTCTTCAACAGGTAGAGATAATTAATTCATGAATAACTTATATAAGATAAGTCATCAGCTGCGTTACTACTTATGTACTTGGGTACACAACTTATGTAGCGCATGGCAGTCAACTTGCAACGAGAAGCTTAAGCTTATGATGCACTGAAAAAATTCCATGATCTGTAGAGAGTTTTCAATCAAGTGAGAGGAGGAGAGAGTTATAGTAAACTACTGTTTTCAATTCAAAGAGGAAAACTCAACCTACTACCGACTCATAAGCTAGGGAAGCTGTTTATGTGAGAAGAGTAGTTTATATTGCCGTGAAAGAAGAGCTAAATATTTTTTATCAGTGAATACCTATTTATTCAGAACTTGCCTCAAACATGTTGTTGTAATCCATATTTCTTCGACCAAATTCCTTAAAATACATGAATTAATTTTTAGTACTTTTTCGACTTTCTTAGGAAATTTTTTTCAAATTATTTTACCAAGAACTCTTTGGTATATCATTAGTTAGCAATGGGGATTGGTATACGTTCCATAAGTGTAACTTATGTACTCCAGATCCAGATCTCCAGGATTATTCTTATTTAGTTTTCCAAAAATTGGAGGATTTTGACCTCTCTTGAAAGGAATGGTTTGTTTGAAGAAAAAAATATGACATGCGTTCTTCTAACGAATCTAAGAAGAAGGCACTACGCCGTTAACAAGTTTGTGGCTTATCATTACTCCAAATTCGACAATTTTGTGAGCTTCATTATCTGGACAAAACTTTCTTGTGGAAATCAGCATCGCTGGTCAAACCGTTTTGGGCAACCGAACACAATATGCGATGAAAAAGACATTAATTATTGTCGTTCTGCATTATAATTCTTGATAAGACCTCTGCTCATAGAGTTATAAACAGTGACTTTGTAAGCCCGTCTCAAACCAAGATATCATTGCTCCATAATATTCAACATATTTTCTGTACCCATTTAAAAAGGGTGAGCTTCAAATTATCTGACAAAACTTTTATGTGGAAATCAGCATCGCTGGTCAAACCGTTTTGGGCACCGAACACCGAATATGCGATTTAAATAACTGATTTGCTTTGAACTGGGATACTTATTTGTCGATGGGCTTCCATTAAGCGGGATGCCGAATAAACAGAAGACTTTAACGCAGCAATAACGTCTTTGGTCACTGTACGGGCTCTGAGAATGAGTAATACATGATTAAACATTGTGCAGTCTTTCATGAATGACTTTACCGACTCGGAGATTATGTAGACAAAATATTAGACGCAATATTGTAGAACCATTATTTTGATAAAAATTTACTCAATTAAAAGCGTTGTTCATCTCAAAGGTGAAAAGTTATGAAACGGCAAACCGAACTGATTTAAACCAAGTAACAGCTGTCAAAAAGACCAAACTCTGAAAAAAGTAATTTGAAATTCTGTGAGGATTCACGTCTTCAGCAAAAAGGCTAAGAGCACAGTGGAATGGAAAGCAAAATAACAAAGGACGAAAAACCAGTAAAAATAAACAAAAAAAATTATTGCCGAAATCACAGCGTCAGAAAGAGCTTTAATTCTCTATAGCTTTTTCTGTAGAAAAGTCGAGATAAATTTTATGAAACCAAAGTGGAGAAGTGAAAACGAATCATATCAATATGGTAGTGGAGGGTTCATTTGTCGATCTATAAAGGGGCAGAAGACTATATTATACACTCGTTATAGCAATTGGTCTTCAGAATGACTTTACTCCGAGGCTACAAAGCTTTGTAATTTTAATTATTGGTGCATTGCTCTAACAAACTCACTCATCTCAAAAGATCTTACCGAAATCAAATATGAATTCCAAACTATCATCGACGAACGCCGGCTGAGTTTTCTTAACACTTACATTATTTTTAGTCTGAAGATATTCAACGATACACACAGATGGGTCGAAGATTCTTTATTGGCGTAGATATCGCTAACGCGGATATAAGTTTACAACTGCGCTGTTTGACGCCAATTTTAGATTGTAGCCAGGTCCTTCTCCACTTGGTCTTTCCATCGGAGTGGAGGTCTTCCTCTTCCTCTGCTTTCTCCGCCGCGTACTACGTCGAGTACTCTCAGAGCTGAAGTGTTTTCATCCATTCGGACGGCATGACCTAGCCAGAGTAGAGTAGCCGCTATCTCTTAATTCGATGAGCTATGTCAATGTCCTCGTATTTCTCGTACACCTCACCGTTCAATCGACTGCAGTATTCACCGTTGCCAATGCGGAACCTTTCTCTCGAAAACTCATAACGTCGACTCATCAGATGTTGTCGTCGTCCATACCTCTGCACCATATAGCAGATGGGGAATTTGGTCTTTGTTCGTCGAGAGAGGACTTTACTTCTATATGATCTACTCGGTCCGAAGTAGCACTTGTGGGCAAAAGTTATTCTGCGTTGGATTCCAAGGCTTATACTGTTGTTGGTGTTAATGCTGCTTCCAAAATTAAAGGGAAGTTTTCTACAAAGAACTATATGTCACGCATAGTTTTAAGCTATCGGAACACTGTAGGGTCTTTCAAGCAGCGGTGGCTGCCATGAAGGTAGCAGTAGTTGTTTTGCCTCGAAGCGCAGCCTCTTTTAGGCTTCATTCCGAAAGCATAGCGGCATTTTTGTACACTTAAAGATATTCAAGGTGTTCTCATCTGTCCAATTGGGATCGTATTTTTTGGACCGACCTTCTAACCTGACATCTCGAACTTCATTAATATGTTTAGGACAGACTTATTCAGTGTTAATCGTCCATTTTGATCATTCTACTGAGTGCTTAGCCTTAAGATTCAGCTTCTAGTATGAATTTTCAAATTTCTCCTCACTTTCTCACCGTGTACAGCGATAGGTTGCTGCCGCTCAGCACCAACAATAAACGATTGTTGCTTCCACCAAAGGCTTCCACCCATACATACACACATCCATTCACAGCTGTCTGCTGTTCGAGGTGCAAGCAGTAGATGTTATCATTATTATTATTAACTGTGAACTGTGTGGGGCGGGCGGAGGAGGAGCACAAGAAGCGCGTCGAGAAAGCCAAGTGATGCTAATGGTGGAAGGTATTGTGGCATATTTTGATTTTCGATGTTTTGCAGCCTTTTCATCTTCGCAGTAAGTGAGTACGTGAATAAGTGTAAGTATGTGAGTATGTGTGTCTGTGTATGTGCCTTTCAAGACGAGAGTTTGCACACTTGACTGCTTTGGGCACACGGTTCAGTGGCTGCTTTTGTATTGCGACCGGCGACGGGTGAGCCAGCGAGGTTAGCGGTACTGTGTGTAGTGCTCATTTGTGTTGCTGTTGTTGTTGGATTTGCCATTGTTAGTGTAACGAAATGCCACTTCAGTGGAAACTTGTTGCAGTCTTTGTGGGAAAACACGAAGAAAGGATTTAGAAATCACTGCTCATCAATGACTTAAACACACACACCACCCTCGCTCGCTCGAGTTCGCGCGTATGTGGCGCCACACTCAGACCTGTCACAGTTATTGTTGTTGCGTTGCTTGTATTTAAATTCGAAGTGCTGTCAAAAGCGTTTTTGCCACAGTCTTTTGCACAACCGAAAATTGTGATGACAGGTTAACAAAATATTTCATGTTTTTCCCCAACTTCCTAAGATTTCGGCAGGATTCGCTGTGTGGCGGTTTTTGCTTTTACTGTTGGCGTGTGAATTATGTTGGTATTATATATAAAATGATAAAAGGGTGTGGAAATTCCTTGGCAAGCACTTTATTCAACTGTAAAATATTTAATATGTGGTGACATTTGATTAAAGGTTTTATTCTAGAAATTAGGGTGGTCTTTAAGAGATCAAAAAAAAAACAATTTAAATATCTAAATCAATAATGTAAAAATACTTTCAACAACAACAACTTCAAGTTTAAAAATTTAGTTCCGAGTAATTTCTATATACCAGAGTGGTGACCCAAAGTATAGCTTTATTATTTTGAGCCTACATTGAGGAAAATATATAGCTGACCACAGCAAACGTAATAAGGACTCTGATCTGGTCCCTAAATTGGGAAGGCCCGTCTGACCAGCTGATTGGTTCTCGTAAAAGTAAAGGCTGACATCATCGTCTTCCAACAAATGCGATGGACGAGACACTGACGGAGACGGAGTAGGTCCTTGTAACAGCGGTCATATAAAGTAGCACAAATTCGGTGTGAGATACGTAGTGGGAAAAGAACTCAGACGTCGAGTCATGGCATTTACTCAGGTGGATGAGCGCCTAACCACAATCCGCAAAATTTTTCAATATGACACTGATTTGCGCCCACGCTCTGACGGAAGACAAGGACGAGATGACCAAAGATGCCTTGTTTGACGGGAAGAACGCACATACAACGACTGTTACCATCACGATGTAAAAATTGTGCTTTACCAGGGAGAGTAAACAAGACATCTTTGGCAATACACTTCGAAATTCAGTCTCCATGGCGAAACCGTTCCAGGGCTTAGGCTGATCGACTTCGCAGGGCCCGAAATATGGTTGCCTGTAGAACTAGATACCAGTACAAGACAATTCATCAAGCTACTTGGCTGTCTCCGGATCGAAAAGCTCAAAACCCGACCGATCATGTTGTGATAGATGGTCGACATGTATTCAGTGAGCAGAGATACCAACCCGCCTCTGTACAGCAAAGCACTCCCGTCAACAAATACGGGGAAGATGCGACGTCAAGAAGCTGCTAACACAACCGACATCGAAACGGTTTTCTACTCGACTTGCACTCCTGCTCTCTAATAGCACTCATCAGCAACCCACAATCTGCGTCAATTACCTCCTTAATATCGCATATAAGTTTTCTATCGAGCATAGTGTAAGAAAGGCTGAAGCCCACCGTTAACAAAGAGATTGGACCTTATCAGTGTGGCTTTAGACCTGTAAAATCTACAATCAATCAGATTTTCACCATGCATCAAATCTTTAAAAAGACCTGTGAAAGGATGAACGATACGCACACATCTTCGTCCGATTTTAAAGCCGCCTTTGACAGCACGAAAAGGAACTGGCTCTTTGCCGCTATGTCTGAATTTGTTATACGGCTGTATAAGCTAAGGTTGAGCAATACTAAAAGCTTCGTCAGGATGGGGATAGACCTTTTCGAGCTGTTCGATACCAAGCGGGTTTCTGACAAGGAGGCTCCCTATCGTGTAACTATCTAATCTTTGTCTATCGTAGATAATTACGTCTGTCGTGGAGCCAACATCAACTCCAACAATAACATCAGCCATAAAAACCAACGCAGAATCACTCTTGCCAACAGGTGCTACTTCGGACTGAGTAGGCAATTGAGAAGTAGGGTCCTCTCTCGACAAACAAGGAAAAGGAAATTAATAACTCTGCTAGTCCCTCATCATGCCCCTCCTGCTAATTGGTATGGAGGCATGGGCAATGACATAATGTCAGGAGTAGGTTTTAGGAGTGTTTAAGAGAAAGATTTTGCCGAAGATTAGTGGTCCTTTGCTCATTGGCAACGGCGAATACCGCAATCGATGGAACGATGAGCCGAGATATTCGGCGACATTGGCATAGTTCAGCAACTCAAGAGACAGTGACTACGCTAGCTATGTCTTGTTGTCCGGATGGAAGAAAACACTCCAGCTTTGAAGATTTTCGATATAGTAACCGCCTGTAATAGCAGAGGAAGAGGAAGACCTCCACTCCGTTAGAGAATACAGGTGGAGAAGGACTTGCCTGCACTTGGTATCTCAAATTGGCGCCAAATAGGGCAAAGAAGAAATGTCTGCCGCGCTGTAGTTAATTCGGCTATAACCACAAAAGCCGTGTCTACGCCAGTAAAGAGGAAAAAGAATATTTCACAACTCTAATTTGTCAGAAATGTTTATGTGATATCTTCGATTATGAAAGATACGGTACTAAAAATTATGTATCTAATCTTTAAAATAATACGGCTATGTAAACTGACGCTGAGCAACACGAAAAGCTCCGTCAGAATTGGGAAGGACCTCTCCGAGCCGTTCGATACCAAACGAGGTTTCAGACAAGGCGATTCCCGTTCGTGTGACTTTTTCAACCTGCTTCTGGAGAAAATAGTTCGAGCCGCAGAACTTAATAGAGAAGGTACCATCTTCTATAAGAGTGTACAGCTGTTGGCGTATGCCGATGATATTGATATCATCGGCCTCAACAAAGTTCTGCTTTCTCCAGACTAGACAAGGAATCAAAGCAACAAACGAGGACAAGACGAAATATCTCCTGTCATCAAATAAATAGGCGTCGCACTCGCGACTTGGCTCTCACGTCACTGTTGGCAGTCATAACTTTGAAGTTGTAGATAATTTCGTCTATTTAGGAACCAGTATTAACACCACCAACAATGTCAGCCTGGAAATCCAACGCAGGATTGCTCTTGCCAACAGGTGCTACATCGGACTGAGTAGGCAATTGAAAAGTAAAGTCCTCTCTCGACAAACAAAAACCAAACTCTATAAGTCACTCATAATTCCCGTCCTGCTATATGGTGCAGAGGCTTGGACGATGTCAACAACTGATGAGTCGACGTTGCGAGTTTTCGAGAGAAAAGTTCTGCGAAAGATTTATGGTCCTTTGCGCGTTGGCCACGGCGAATATCGCATTCGATGGAACGATGAGCTGTACGAGATATACGACGACATTGACATAGTTCAGCGAATTAAAAGACAGCGGCTACGCTGGCTAGGTCATGTTGTCCGAATGGACGAAAACACTCCAGCTCTGAAAGTATTCGACGCTGTACTCGCCGGGGGATGCAGAGGAAGAGGAAGACCTCCACTCCGTTGGAAAACCAAGTGCAGAAGGACATTTACGCTTGGAATATCTACAGCCCATAACGACTGGCGCGCTGTTGTTAACTCGGCTATAATCCAAGCGGTTCTACGCCAATTAAGAAGAAGAATCTTTAAAATCATTTTTGATCTCTCTAGAGCCCACCCTCATGTTTCCCAACTCTAGCTGGTCCAAAATGTTTATGGGATCACTCCGTTTAAAACAGCGTCAAGTTTGGGCACTGTATTTCAAATCATATTTCAAATAGTTTAAACCATATTTGCTCCCACCATAATTCGCCCTAATGTTTCCCATCTCTAATACGTTCTAAATAATCCACCCTAATGTTTCCCACCTCCAATAGTTTCCAAATATTTATGTGTTATTTTCCATTATAAGTAATTATAGTTTCAGTTGCTAAAATTAAAATTATAACCTTAATCTTTTGAGGAATATGAAGTTTGCTCCAAATGCAACCCAAGCTAATCTTAGCCGTATCTAATTGGGTTCAAAACTTGTATGTGAGCACCCTAATATTTCACCATCACCCATCCGTACCAAATGCTCATGAAAAACTTTCAACTAAATAAATCTCCACTCAAAAATTAGATTTTATGAAATTTTCTGTAGAAAGCAATATCACCGAATTGAAGGACCACCCTAAAGTAATCATATGAAGGTACAAAACAAATGCGAACTAATGGTGTGAGTAGTGTAGTTTTGGCAAATTTTGCAAAATGGCTAAATGACATTCCAACCGAATCTCGATTATTGTCGCTTCGTCGCGTCCTAACCGCTGCAAGCCGCTACACATGAAAGCCGCAGCGAGTTCTCGGAATTTATTCGCATAAAGCCCAATTGTGTAGTCAATGGCGAGGTGTCAAAGTTCGAGGAGTACGTGAAAATATAGCGGTTATTTAATTTAGAGGCAGTGCTGACGGAAGTGGCAGTCGCACATAATTTAAGTGCCACGTGTAGGTGAGGCGCTCGCCAGGTTTTTGGCGGCACAGCGGGTAAGGAGTGGTTCTCATTTTCACCGTCCATTAATTTTGGTTGCTATTCAATTTGTTCCGAAATATTGGTAAGTAGTTTTGAAGTTGCTCGAAATTAATGAAAGCAATTTGTTAATGTGGGAGGCAGCTAATTTTAGACTCAAAAGCACTTTATAGTAATTATTGGCAGCTTAAATGAACTTTCGAGTAATATTAAATTGAAAATGTTGTACATAATATTTCTAGTTCTCACGCTTAAATAAAGGAATAACTCTTTGAAATTTCAGACGGGAACTTTAAATGCAACACTGTTTCTCTCATATAAGCCCTTTCGGTTAAATTAGAAACGGTGCTTGTATATTGAAAAAATGGCTAGATACAAGAGCTCTGAAGTTTTAGAATAGTATTTAAGAAAGGGTAGGAAAACAAAAACAAAAAAAAAACAGACAAGAAAACCGATAACTAAGGAATGGCAAGTTAGATTAGTAGAAATAATTTATATGGACCAAAAAATCTTTCCTTGAGCAGAGTTGCCATGCTATATGTAAAAAGATTCTTGCCCCTCCGTCTACGATTTATTTAAAATTTTTTAGTGTAGTATCGATAAATATCGATATATACGTATCAACTGCATCATTCTATTTATTGTCGATATATTTCGATATTTCACTTACTCAACGCCTTATTTGCTTTATATGATTAAATGATTAAATATCAGCATCGCTATTTTACCTATCGATATATGTATATCGACATATTTAGGTCTATTTATCGTCTTGTTTTTTGTCGATATATATCGATATACATTTATTTTTACATAACCTTTATTAGTGTCGATATATTTCAATATTTCTATCTTTACTTATTGCTGTTGTGCTATCGAGTTATATCGGTATTTATTAAAATTTGTATCACTCTATTTCCCATCGATATTTTACTTATCGATTTATTTTGGTCGATATATATTGGTGTCTACGCCAATTAAGTAGAAGAAGAAGAAGAAGATAAATCGATATACATTAATTTTAACATCACTTTAATTAGTGTCGATGTTTCATATATGTATATGACAATATTTTCTCTTTTGTTTTCCTCTTTCTTTTGTGTCGATATATATCAAAATCAATTAATTAATACATCACTCTGTGTGGTATCGAAGTTTGCGATATTTCTATCATTTACTTATCGCTGTATTTGCTATCACTTACATCGATTTTATTAAAATTTTCATCGCTGTATTTCTCATCGATATATATCGATGTTCTTATTTATTTTTTGTAGATATACATACATACATATACTGATATGTAATAATTTTTACATCACTTTAATTATTGTCGATATATGTATTTCGATATTTAATTTATATCGATATTTTCAAGTTTACTTATCGCTCTCTTTTGTGTCGATATATGTTTATCGATATGAATTTCGATAATATATTTTGATATATTTTAATATTTCTCTAATTTACTTATCGGTGTATTTATCGAACGATATCGATTTGATTCGATATTTATTCGAAATTTTAGCGATATGTTTCTGCTGTCGACTTATATAATATATGTATTTATTCATATCAGCATAGATTCTTTCGTATCGATATATATCACTATTCTTACGTTCTACTATATTATGCTATAATTTTTACTTATATAATTGTTATCGATAAATTTTGACGTTTATTTTATTTACCCAACGTCCTATTCGTAATCGATTCATAACGGTACCTATTCTTATTTCCTTAATTTTTTTATCGATATACATATATCGATATGTTTTTGTTTACTTTTCGCTATCTTTTCTGTCGATATATGTATATCGAAATATTTTTAACTGTTCTTCTCTATAGACACTGTCTGTTAGACAGTCAGTCTGCAGTTTTTTTTTTCTTAAAAGGTTTGGTATCAGCATTTTTATAATTTATCGATATTTTCTGAGTACAAAATATCAGTATTTGGATATATCGCTGTATTCTGTATTTATATGCATATCAGTATTTGATTAAAACAATATATTTGCATAAATACACAATAAGAGATTATTAACATTATCTTAGATATATACATATAACCAACGGATTCCTTGGCTTAAAAGTCAAGGATATTTGCGCTGCTTAAATATGATGTTAGCTTGCGACTCTTCAAATATTATAGTTTTCCAAAACCGGAAGAAATTGTTCCTAAAACTATTTACTCTTGATATAAAGGCATTTAATTCCTTTCCATGAAAGGTCACAACCCATTACTTCTTGCGACAATTAACGGCATTTCTTTCTGGCTGCTTCCTTATTTAAATTTGCCTCATTTAAATGGCCCCTCAGAAGTCAAATGTTCAAAAAATTACGTCAAGCTGACGGAGACGGCGTGTCGCAAACCCAAGTCCGCGATTCATTGACATTTCTCCTTTAAGCTTTTGTAAGCTCTTAATTGGACAAGGCACCAGACAAGCACCACTCGAAAGTTTCAATTCGCATTTTTTTCTAATTTTTTTCTTGTTTCTTCCGCCATGGCTGCTGGGAATAATTAATCTTCTTGAAGAAAATTTGTCCCTCACTTACCAAGCTACACACAAACAAGTCGCAACAAGTGGCCTGAGTGCGGACTTTTAATTAAGTTGCAAAAATATTATGGCGTAATTTAAAAATAATAAAAACGTTTAACCTTAAAGGCGCAAACGAGCCAACGGGATCAATTGGCTGAGTGCTTAAAGGAAGTTCTTTTTACTGTTCAATTTTCAAAGCAAAAAGAATTAAATTTATTGAAATTAAAGAGAGAATGCAGTGAGAATGAAGAGTTAATTGATGCAAATTGGGGAAGGACATAATATTTATGATTTTCGAAGAGGTTTTCACTCTTACATTATCCTTCAAATAGAGTGTTCCGTGTATAACTTAATTTGTTATATTAGCGCTTTTTCATTGACGACCGCAATTATCTTGAGTTCCATATCTAACTGTGATCATAACTTGACACTGACCGTCCGTGGAGTTTCCACACGACTCTTTGTTCCCACGACAGACGAATCATAATCAATCATATTCTCCGAAGCTATTGATAACCGAATGATAACCTAATATTTTTGGCCCGAATTGGATGACATGGACTTGGACAATATGTAGTTCCAACAGGACGTCGCCACAAGCCACGCAGCGAATGTCAATAACGACCAAGGACCCATATTTGTTTGGACATTGTTGTGAGGAATACAGCATGTCCGGTTATGTTAGGTTACACTGGCTGGTTACCACGTTATACATAGAAATATACATTCATAGTAGTAAAGAATTGCATTAATATCCCAAACTGGTCCTTTGAATTACCAGATGCAGGTATATTAATACAAGCTGAGTTAACGTCATCAACGTATTTTGCGAAGTTTAATATAGACTTGGTTTCTAATTCTGATACTTCCTCCAGTCTCTTGAACTGCGAAGTTCCTAGATATCTTAGCTTAATGCTAGAGAAGGTCGGACACAAGCATAGGACCTGTTCCAGCGTCTCTCTCATGCCTGCTTCTATGCACTCTCTGCATATATCTTCGTTACTCATGCCCATCTGGCTCGCATGTGATGCCAGTAGGTTGTAACCAATCAAAAATCCAACAACCGTCCGGCAGTCCTTTCGAGCTCGTCTGAATAAAAAGCATGTGAATTTTCCTATGGGGCTTTTGCATACGATATTGGTGTTTCTTCACGCCCCCAAGGCATTCCATTTCAAGTTGATCTTCGGAAATCTCGTTGTGTAACGATTTGTGTAGTTCTTGAACTGGTTCGGTTGTCAAGCGGATGGCACTTTTGGCAATCTCATCAGCTATTTCGTTACCCGGAACGCCCTTATGGTCCAGAACCCAGTATATATGTATGTAGCCGGTCGGATTTTAGGATAGAATCTAAGCACAGTTTTTTAGTGTTTTTTCTGTATTTCTTTCTATTGATACCAAAGTCCAAATCCATCAGAGGAGTACCTGCGTTCAAACTGTAATGGACAACAGACACTTTTTGTATAACCTGGAACTGATTCAGTATACTGCCCGTAGTCCGAAATTCGGTCAAGGCCATATTCTTGTGATGGTTTTGAAACCCACAAACCTTTAGCCACAATTGTTACTATTCTTCTCTGGTATCGATCAAGCTCCATTGAAACATGACTACTTCAGTTTTGGATCCCACTTTTTCCCCTGAAAAGCAAGCCATGGAAGTGATACTTTTGTTAACACATCGTAGAAAGTAGTTTTAACATTTTGGTTACCGAAGTCTTTTCAGAATTATATCTGCCATTTGAAAGCTCATACACTCTTATACAAACGCTGTTTAGCTTTGAGGTAATATTGACACGGATCGTAAGACTTATTCAAGCTTTATTACCTTTTGCCTACTCTTAGTAATATACTGATACAGTATGTCCAGTAGTCTATTATACTAGAGGCTTAAACCTATGCATTTTGAGGTATTCAATCCTTAAATGGTATGATGTAAACTTTCTCTCTTCGCGGCTCCTTCTTCGACGGACGTGTAAATCGTTGTCTCTGACTCGTTATAGATATCGAGACAAATTAGACCTTAGACTTATGCACAAGAAAGTGGTCTACATGCATCTTTGAAAAACAAGAAACCATTCCGCGGAATTAGGTGGCCTTCTTAGAATGATTGCTGAACCGATAGATACTACTGGAGCTCTTTTTCAAAGGATCAAGTTCTTCGATACTGCGGTTATCAATTATTTAGAAAGAACGTCCATAGCACTTTTTGACAGTATGAAGAACTGGTTGCTGACTACCAGCTATATAGAGCTTCATTTACATCGACTCATCAACTAAGTTTAGGGTTTTCAGTGAATATAATGGTCACAAAGGTTCTTAATCCTGGTGCGGACTTCCAGCCACTTACACTTCTATTTGCTCTGTCCGTATTCTGATAGAAATGCTGTCTTCGAAAGAGAAAAAAATCGTTTTTTATTCAACATAGTTCCCTTCAAGGGTAATACACTGGTTATAGCGACCCTGTAACATTTCGATATCATTTTTAATATACGTTTTGTACTTTACTTCAAACTAGATCTCAGTTTCGGCGAACACATCTTCATCCGAAGAAAATTTCTTCAAAGCGAGCATTCTTTTGAGATCTGAAAACGGACAATAGTCACTGAGAACAAAATCTGGAGAATACGATGGATGCGGATGACATTTGAAGCCTAATTCATGGTTTTTTGCCTTGTTTTCGGTGATTTCCTCCTTCAAACGGTCCATTAATGCTATGTAATAGTCGCTGTTCATGGTCCTTCCTTTTTCAAGGTAGTCAATGAAAATTATTCCATGTCCTTGTCAGCCGACTGTTGAGTTTTTCGTCGGCTTGAGGCGGGCTCATAATGTGCAGTCCACTCGGATGACTTTCGATTGGATTTCGGAGTGAAATTATGGAACTATGTTTCATCCATTGTCACAAATCGATCCGAAGACTCTGGTTTACTACGCTTGAACATCTCCAGACACTGCTCCGAATCAATAACTCGTCAGTGTTTTTGGTCAAAAGTGAGCACGCGCGGCACCCACTTTGCACAGAGCTTTCTCATACGTAAATATTCGTGAGTGATATGCTGTACATGTTGAGTTGATATCTTTAGAGTATCTGCTATCTCGAAGTACTTCTTTCCACGGTCATCCAAAACTATTGTGGACTTTTCTGATGTCCGGGGACCTATTCAAGCCTTACATAACCCCACCTTGTAGTCTCCTGTGGTATTTATGGGTTGAAACATATGGGCGTGGCATTTATATCTCTTGAACAGCTTTTGGTTATGGATAATCTTTAAATAGAGTACTTTTCGTAAAACTATAACGAAGTGTCGAGATATACAAAACTAACGGTACGTGCTCAAGAGCGCAAGCTAACACTCACTACATATTTCTTTCGCATGTTTGCGCTTGATTTATTAAGTATGACTGCTTGCAAGCGTAGCAAAGAATGCAAAGCACAACAAAGCAAAAAAGGAATAAATGTGCATGCATTTTAATGTTAAATAAAAGCTCATAAAAATGCAATGAAGTCAACTAGGAGAGCTGTGATTTCTGCCACATGCGGCTGTCACACCGAGCAACTCCATACAAACATGGCGCCGTGCTCGAGCTGCAGCCCGCTCCGCAAAAACGACATGCAACGGATTGTTTGCACAAAAAGCAAAGAAAAACGAATGAAACCGAAACAAACAACCAGAAGAGAGTGGTGGCACAAGAATAAGTTGGAATATAAGAAAATGTTGGGGCATACGAAAAAAAGTGCGCTCTCTTATTCACGATGCGTGATGCTTAGGAATTCATATAACCGTGTCGAGGCGGTGTACAAAAAACTCGCACGTTCACCAAACAATGGAAAAAGCCAAGGAAGTTTCTGCAGAAATTGCATCAGTGAGCAGCGAGCATGAGCGCAACGGATGTTGCAACAGAACCACGTCGCTGCACAAGTTGCTCGTACACAAATGCGCCCCAAGTCATTGCCAAACTGTCGAAGAGGCCCTAGGGTCCAATGACGCAAGCTAGTTTTCGAGGATTTTTGAACAAAACCGGAGTTTGGTTGCGAAAGATTTGCAGTGTGTGTAAAATGTCTCATAAACAATGCATTTTAGTCTCACTTACATTTTAAAATAATATTTTTATGTGTCAGCCGAGTCGCTTTAGATGTTCGGTGTGCCCTTCCCCACTTTTTTGGTTGTAATGTTAATACTATTCAACAATTCGGAATGAATGGATCTTGCATTGTCGAGATATTCTTTCTTGATATCGTTTTGGTCGTATCGAAAAAGCCAATGGAAGTTTTCCCTACGCATAACAGACATATAATACCTCCATCCTATTATGCAGTGCGAAGACTTCGAATTCGGAAGACTGTTTCAGTAAGTAAAAAGGACTGGTACGACAATCCTTGCAGCATGAATGCCGATAAGGCAGAGGCTCACTAGAACTACCACAACTAAAGAGGAGCTAGCTTTACTAAGGGCACATAGCTCACTGGATTCCTTACAATCGATCTCGGATTCTTGCGACAGCGCATGCAGCGATGGTGGCCCACGCTGACCAAGCTTCCGCGGAGCTTATCTATTCAGTAGTATAACACACCAGAAGATAAGAATCGGAACGCAATTTTACTGATATCGGGACTATGGTACCTTTAGTAGCTTTAGAATTACTTGCGACTTCGCACAAGGTCACTCGATGCCATTGATAACTGGGTTAGACATTAGTTAACCAGCTGTGAGCGCACGGTTAGTGTGCTCATCGCCGACCTGATATTAACTTCTCTGAAGAAGGCTGCACTCCGGATCAATAAACTGCCTCAATGGCAGCAACCTAGGCTTGAAAACCACTGCAATAGTCAGGAAGTGTGAAACTGATATTGATAGAGCATTTCTGACAACATACTCCTCCATCAACTTCCCTCAGGTTTTAACCCATCCCTTAGAAAGTTCACTGCCCCTCTCTGCCAACGACTTCTATCTCTAATAACTTCTACCCACCCACAAGTCACTCCTAAGTATGTATGGTATATGGACAGAGAAATAGCCGCCAAAAATTTTTTTAGCGACTCTATGATCCAATAGATCCAGTATATAGTCAAAGCCTGCGAGAATTTCCAAATGCTCAGACACGTGTTCATTTAGAAATCCAGATTCTTTAAGTCTGATAGCAACTTTCGCGGCCATAAACATTCCGGTGACATTGTTGGAATGGACCTTAGCACACCAAACATGCTGTCGAGGCTCTTCCACTGAACGCTCTCTTCCTTGCAAGTGTGGTAATTTCTAGGGTAATTTCTCTGTAATGGGCTTGACTATGATGTCGTATTGCTAGAGGACTACTTTCAGTGAGAGACTGCAACTTTTGTCAATGGCTCACTCACAGCAGTATAAGGTAAACCACAACTTCCTTGTTATCTCATCTCAAAATTAGGCTTCCATGAAAGCTTCCTATCGAGGACGAGCCCTAAATGCCTTATCGTGTCTGCAGGTTGCATACGGATGGAATGGGATAAAACCATCTCAGTTTCGACTACAGAACTTTCCTTTGACCATGAATACTATATCATCTGCGTAGTCTATAACCCTGCAAATGATGCTTGTTCTTCAATGATTTGGGTATTCTTCGTATACTGAAATAGATCATCCTTAGACTATCTCAAAAATATTACTGTAAAAGACTTTAATTATATTAAACCCACCAATCCAACATTAAACCCTCTCGCCCAATAATATTATAATTATGTAAAAATAAGAAAATATTACTCCTAAAGCGTAATTCAATATTTTCGTCTGCTTATTTTCCACAACAACAACTCGCATATTGAAAATATTTGCAAACGTGACAAAATGGCGAAATCTTGTAAACAAACCGCAATGTGTTTATGGCCTTTGGAGCTGTCTTGCCAGTTAAGCTTGATTAATTAAGTGCTGCACACCAAAAATCCTGCCACTTCACTGCTCATTTCCCCTCACCAATACATGCACAGCATTTTCGTGCTTATCCTTTCAGTGTTTTCGCCAAAATGGAAAGAAATTCTTGGCATTCCCATATACAAACAGACATATTCATATATATCTACAAACAGATATGTAAGGAAGTGACAAGTTTCGACGAAGTTTGCGAGGCTGACGTCAGACTGTGATAAATGGGCAGTGGAAAGCTTGGCAAAACTACACAACTATTAAACGAAATGAGTTTGGATCCAAAAATGGCTTGGATCCGATGAGAAATTTAATACTAAACAGAAAGAAGATTGGATATGTGAGAATGTCTACCAATTAACAAAAAGAATGTTTTGTAAACAATATTAGTGCGAACCTATTGGCAGGCAACTCGAATGGAGACTGAGCTCTGAAGAAACACTTCCCAGTTGGCATATTCTGAAAACACGTCGTAGATAAAGTATCTTCATTAAGTTTAGAATCAAAATCCAAATTTATTTCTACAAAAGTTTTACTTAAGTCCTTAGAATGTTCTATTCAACTTTGTTACTCAAATGCGGTCAGAATTGTCAATGCGACCGAGAAAAAGAGATTTGTGTGGAGTTGGACACAAAGTTTCCAATCCAAAGTAGAGAAGAATAGAACAAAAGTTCTGCGAACGACGGTTCCAACGGCGTAATATATATATTCACAGATGGATCAAACGAATCTGAGTAGGAACGGGTTCTTTCAGTAGCTTTGAGTCCAAAATTATTTTCATAAAGAATACACCAAGTAAGCTTCGGCTCTAACCAGCAAGTTCATTAATCTTCCAGAGGATACACAAGCGAAATTGGGGCTATCCGTAACGCCTAAACGAAATTTGACTGAGTTAAGTTATACAAAAAGGCAGTAAATAGACTCTCTGTGTCGGTTATATGGAAATATCTAATTTCATAGGAATAAAGGGAAAAGAAAAAGGAAACGAAAAGGCAGACGATTTGGTCCGAACAGGGTTCCCTGACTGTGTTCACTATTCCCTTTAACTGCACTAGACCAATAAAATTGTTCAGTTGTTGCTTAAAGCAATGATCTTCAGATAAATATCACAGGTCTATGTAGGAACACTAGCAACAAAGGGCATGCCACAAAGGTACTTTCTGGTCCTGTTGATGGTGGGCAGGCCAAAAAGCTTCTACTTTTAGGCGAGAGGCAGCAAGGTAACATTGTAGGGGTCATCACAGGGCACCTACTCTTAAGATCCCATTTTAAGAAACTTGATAAAGTGGAATCGTCAGAAAGCAGAGAGTTCGTGTAAACGCTGAATTAGTTTTAGGAAAGTGTAGTCTTCAGCTTGTTGAGACGAGATGTCTTTCACGGCTCCCAATATACCATATAAAGGATATTCGATAACTTTCCTTCTTTTTTAATGGCCTAGAGACCGCTTACGTGATTAAAGCCGTGCCATGGTCGTCATCAAAAGGGGGGCTTCTCTTTTGAGTTTTTTTGTTCCTTTTGATTGGAGCGGTTTTTACGTGGCGGGTCCGAAACCCAGCGTACAAACCTGTGGAGGGTATGTTTCGCCTTCTCACTTTAGCTCGCCTTCAAACGGATGTTCTTCGGCTACTTGGTCTAGGACCGGAAGTCCTGAGCTGCTTTAGCTATATGCAAAAGAATCGTTTCTGGCCACTCCCAAGTGAATGGCACTCAAGGAACTTTCCTCACTTTCGGGAGCTTCTACACATGACTCCATATTGGACAGATAGGATTGAAAAAAATTAGGTATTTAGAGCTAATAGCCTCAGCAGCGATTTCAATATGGAAAGCCTCTTGTCTCAATATTTTCAAACTGTGATCCGTTTGGAGCTGTGCTGCCTTCATATTGTCTAATACTGGAAGGTTGGACAATGTACAAGTGAGGTTGGAGAGATATCGTCTAATAAAAAATTTGTCTTTTGTAATAATTCAACTCAGAGCGCTATATGGCGGAGTATAATTGTATATTGGTATTGCATTTCTCCAAGTGTGGTTATATTTCTCGTAGACGAATTATGCCCAGGACAACATAGTACACAAAAGAAAACTTCAGAGACCCTATAAATACCACATATTAAAATTATCAGCCTGACACGATGAGTCCATTTAGTCATGTCCGTCTGTTCGCCCATCTGTCCACCTGTCTGTATATGCGCGATCTAGTCCCACAGTTTTAGAAATATCGAACGGAAATTCGGCACTTGTTCTTTTCTCTCCAAGAAGTGTTTGGTGATAGCTACGCGCAACACCCTAAACATTTATACGGATGGCTCGAAAATAGTGGATGGAGTTGGTGAGGGGATATACTTTTTAGGCATAAGGCAGCCTTTTAAGTTGGGGACCACTGCAGTACCTTTCAAGCTGGAGTCTTTGCTATTGCAAACGCCGCGGAGATTGCATCTAACACACCTGCAGGCTATTCCAGAGTAGACGTAGACGACCAAGCAGCCAGAACTGTCTTAGAAAGCATGGCAGCAGTGGAAAGTGTTGCCAGAAGCAAGCAACTTCACTTCTACTGCTTGCCAGTTCACAAAGGCATCGATGACAATGAAATAGTGGACGATATTGTCGAGAATGGTGTACGGCTAACACCCGAAAACGTGATCGACATTGAAAAACCCATGCATTGTCTAAACGACGAACTGGACAGAAGCATGGTAAAGAAAATCAAAACCCGATGGAACGAGCTACCTCGAAGCAAAGCTGCAAAAGTCATGTGCAAAACGGTATATTGTAATTACACAAACTTCCTATTGGCACTCGATAGAAGAGACTGAAGGAACATGCTCGGAATAGTAACTGGCCACAGACTGGTGGCAACACACAACCGCAGAATGGGGCTAACATATCGAGAAGACTGTAGGAAATATCTAGAGCAAGGCATCAGGGAAACAATGAAGCATCTCTTGTGCACTTATCCCACATTGGAAAGACTACGCTGTAAGCGTCTGGGGTCTCCACGGTACGATACACGGGAGGAGGTATCGATAGTGAGGCCACAGAGTCTGTTAAAATTCGCGTCAAGTGCAGGCATCCTAAAGGATTACTACACTTGATGGACCTAGTAACTGTGCTACCTCTGTGAAGGGTACTATAGCTTCATTGCGTCCGAGGTTAACGTTTGTTCTCCCTGTCATAATCATTTGAGCTCTATTTTATTTACAAACTCAATTTATTTCTCTTTTCAACCTGCCTTAACCGAATGTATGGAGACCCATAGCACCATCCCATTATGACCTGATTTGTCATAAACAATAATACATCTGACTTTCAAAATACAAGTATAGTATATCCATATATATTTATATATACAACCGTATTTAATCCCTGCTCTGAATTAAGCTCGTGTAATTATATTTCATTACATTCGAAAGTAATTTATGATAATCACTACATTATTCACCACGCCTGTGTGTGTCAGCTGTTATTGAGAACTCTTGGCAGCTGTCAAAATGTGGGGTACAATTTTGATTTTTCTCTTGTGTGGCAATTTATAGTAAACACAAATTAGCCTTTGACCTTAAATAACTCGCACAGTTTACCGTTAAGCGTAAATTGTAAATTAAATGCATACAATTACATGAATATTCAGGTGTGTACGAACACTGTCGGCGAGTTGTGCAGTGTCAAGTTGCATGCAATTTGTTGCCGAAGTGTCAGGAACTTGCAAATAATGTGTAATTATGAAACGTAACCGCCGCACAATAGCACAAAATACCGTTATAAAATGCAAGTAGCGTTGTTTTGGAAGTGTGGTGAAGTTGGCGGAGGCGACGAGTTGGCAAAATCAATGAGTGGAATAAATAGTAATGAATACAAACAGACATATTTGAGTAAAATGCAGTTAGTTAGCGAACACGCATATGAATACTCGCAAAAGTCATTTAAAAATGCACCGTTGCATTGGCAGCACGGCTCACACACACACAGTGATACATTCGGCAGAATTTTCACCAAAACATTTTCGGCTTATGTAATTAAAAGCTTTCAAATGAAATAATAGCTTTTGAAACTGCATTACGCACAATTAGCCAGCTATCCAGCTATACAGCTATCTGTGTTTGCACAGTTGCGCAGCAAAACGCTGCCAAAGTGTGTGCCACATTTAATTAGCTGTAATGCAACGCCCCAATAGCTCGAATATACAATTTAATGACAAACATTGCATACATCTATGTAGGCAGTCACGTGGGTGTTGGTAAGGCTGTTGTTTTTGTTTAAAAGTCACCATAAATCGTTAAATAATTTTAGCGACCATTAAAACAATTAGCGCGAAAAGTTTTTAAACGGCTTCGGCGTGTTTTCGCATAAAGCTATACCGTTAATAGGACAAGTGGGTAATATCAAATCTTATGCACACACATTTAAGTGTTATCCAGGGTAATGCTTTGTTTTTTGGTTGCACTAAATCACTGTGGGTATTTGAAAAAGTCAGAGTCAACGAAAAAGTAATGTTTTTCGTGCAAATAAGTAAAATGTAGTAATGCAAGGGTTAAAGGCTGTAATACCTCCATAATTTTGCTTTATTGAGAAAATCATAGAAAAAATAATAATTTTTGAAAGTAATGTGAAGTAATGCAAGGATTTAGTGACTAAAAATGTCCACATTTTTTCATTACAGTGGAGCTGAGGCAATAAAAAATAAATTTTGAGAGTAATTTAAAGTAATTTAATGGTAATGCAAGGGTTAAAGAATGCCATACTTCCATAATTTTCCATTACTAAGAAGCTCATACAAAACAAAATAATTTTTGAAAGTAATCTAGAGTAATTTGAAGTAATTCAAGGATTAAGTAACTAGCCATTTCCAAATTTTTTCATTGCAGTGAAGCTGATGCAATAAAAAATAAAATTTTGAAAGTAATGTAAAGTAATTTAATGGTAATTTAAGAGTTAAATTTCAATAATTTTGCATTACTGTGAAAGTCATACAAACTAAAATACGTTTTGAAGTAATGCAAGAATTAAGTGACTAAAAATGTCCAATAATTTTTCATTACAACGGAGCTGGTGTAAATAAAATTAAATTTTCAATTAATAATATATAAAGTAATTTAATAGTAATGCAAGAGTTAAGTGATTCAAAACTATCTTATTTTTTGCATTACTTCGGAGTTTATGTAATAAAAAATTAAATTTTAAAAGTCATCTAAAGTAATGCATAGTAATAAATGTAGTAATGCATTATATTTTTGGTTGTATTAAGTAACTGTTGCAAATCCGAGCAAAAGTTAGTGCAAACGACAACGTAATGCAATAGGAAATGAGTATTATTTAGTAATGCACGATTTGAAACATACAGTAATTCCATATTTTTGCATTACATAAGAAGTTGTGCATAAAAAATAAATTTTAAAAGTAATATAATGTAATGAATAATATTTCAAAGGTTAAGGTAGTCAAAACTTCCATATCTTTTACTACAAGAGAACTCATACAATATCAAATTTGAATTCCTTAAGTAATCTTAAGTTAATCTAGTGTTAATGCAAGGTTTAATTTATGCAAAACTTCCATATTTTTACATAAATAACTTAGGCAATGAAAACAATTTTTGAAATTAATCAAAAGTAATTTTATGGTTACATATGTATGTAAGTTCGTTAGTATTGCAAAAATATGGCTGTTTTAGATGACATGATCCTTTCATTACCAAGAAATTCTTTTGATTAATTTCAAATATTAAACTAAATTATACAAGTAATCTAAAGTAATGTGAAGTAATGCAAGGCTTAAGTGATTGAAAACTCCTTATTTTCTCATTACTGAGAAGTTCATGCAAAAACAAAAATAAAATATGAATAATCTAAAATAATGTAAAGTAATGCAAGGCTTAAGTGATTCAAAACTTCCAGTACTAAGGCACTCGTGCAAAAAAAACTACAGTTTTTTTTTTTTTTAAATCTAAAGTATAATATGGAATGTATGGTAATCGCGATAGTAATGATTAAAATTTTCAGTACAATAATTACTACACGTTGTTGGAAACTATAAAACTTTGTTTTTCCACCGTAAAAGTAGAATTTTTGTTAATGAATTTATGGAATGTATGGTAATCGCAATAGTAATGGTTAAAATTTTCAGTACAATAATTACTACACGTTGTTGGAAACTATGGAATTTGGGTTTTCCACTGTAAAAGTAAAATTTTTGTCAATGTCATTAGTTGCTTTTTAGCATAAAAATATATTGTGTAGTAATGTGGACAGTAATGCATGGTAATGCAAGGAACAAGTAATTCAAAACTTCTATATTTTACACCACCAAGGTACTACTATAAAAAAATACATAGATTTTATAGGTAATCTAAAGTAATGCATGATAATCAAGAAAGTAATGCTTAAGATTTTTTGTACAATAATTACTACACGTGTATTGGAAATGGTAATGCCTTTGGTCTTCATTGCAAAAACATTTTTTTTAGTGAAAATAGTTACTTTGCATTAAAATAATATATATAATTGCAATGCAGAGAGTAATGCGAAATATTTTCTATGCAATAATGAAATTTTAAAATATGCTGTTGATGAGGTATCAGATCTTCAACACGATTTCAGTTATTTTTGCTACAGAAAACGTAAAACAAGCTGGATTCTTTGGTGTTTTCGGTACATTTTGTAAAAGCTAGTAATGCAAAAGTAATTAGAAAGGTAATTAATAAGTATTCAAGACGAAAATATTATGACAACTAGCTCGAAGTTCTCTTTATCTCTCTTTCTTTATCTCTTGAGTATAGTTTTAATCTATTTAGGTAAAATGAACGCCGTCAAAACAGAAATTTCAATTTTACAGCTTTAATTCCAATTGTTATCGTACCCTCAATATTTCCTTAAGCTTTAACCACACTTTTCATATATTTTCCGAACAAAATTTATCTTCATCAAATTAAAGCCACAACATTCAAACACACCGACGCACACACATTTAAAATCTTGAGGACACTCCTTGTGGCGCATAAGTTTGAATGACCCATTTTCATTACAGACTATGCAAAACTGTTACGCATAAAAAACAAACTTCAACTGTCAGTCGCAATATCAACCGAACTATTGCGAATTGTGGCATCTGCTCTCTGACAACTTAAGTTTCTTGCACTCGCTTTGTATGAAGTCTTCAAGGACACGGGCATTAACTTTCTCCACTTCAAAGTATGTACATATGTATGTATGTATGTAGATGAAGTGAAGCATAGGGAGACAGACGGAGGTAAAGAGAGAACGTGTAGGAAACTAAATGATGGCAGCAGCAACAACAACACGACAGCTGAGACAATTGCACGCAATGAATTATGTCGACCACCTGCATGCCTGCCGTTTCAGCTTATTGGAAAACTTTATGCGTTGACTTTAAATGCAAGACAGAGCTTAAGTAATATATACGGACATTTACCATACGGCAGTACATAAGTACATAAATATACGTTTATATACAAGTGGGGTGGATATGGGTTGCCATGCAAGCATAACGAACTAGAATGTCCTAGCCTTGCTTAGTATTGCATGCATTTACGTATATGTATACCAGAACATGTATATATTAGGGTGGTACTAAAGAAATTTATTCACCAAGACTTCTTAGTATCATTCGCGGACAACGCAGGTTCTATAAAGGAAGGAAACTTCAGAAAATTTTACGTGAAAATTCAATTTTGGTATTTACGTGCCACCCTATTAAGAAAAAAATATTTTTTGGGAGGGTTTTAGCTATTTTCAAGTGCTTTAGTAACAAATTAAGAATAATAATTTAATCATAGTATATTCAAAATTTTGATATTTTAGAAGACTAGGGTGGTCTCAAACAGCTAAAAGCGTTAAATTATATTTTTTGTTTCGCAACATAATTTATTCGTATTATTGACGTTAATTTTGGTAATTACTAATTTTAAGTTTAACAAATTTGCTCTAAAAAATACAGTTCTGGCCTGAAGAACCACCCTAAAAAATTAATTGATATAAGATTCCATTCAAAATACAATGTTTGGGTCAAATAAGTAACATTGATGTACATATATTCTGAGGCGTCGAAGGGTGAGCTTCGAAAATTTTGTTACAAAAATTCTTTTTCTACTTTGAAAAATTGCTTAAAAAATAAAAAAAAATCATATATTTTTCTACCAGTTAAATAATTTATTTGAGATATCTTATTGTTTGTTACTGTTGATATAAATTTTGGGGAGTTAAGGCTTCGAAGTATAAAAAATATATGTAAAAACTTATTTCGTATATAAAAGAACCACCCTAAAACTTACATTTAATATATTTTTCTAGTGGCAACCTCATTTATGTAAAATATTGTGCAATTAAGGGTTTGAAGTATATCAAGTTGTCTGTAAAAACTTATTTTCTATGTGAAAGGACCACCCTAAATCTTAAAATCATTATATTTTCGAGTGGCAAAATATAATTCAGATATTTTCGTTTATGCTACTGTTAATACAAATTTTTTTGTGGTTAAGGGTGAAGTATAAAATACTATAACATCGCCTTTACTATATTTACGCACCACCCTAAAACTTAAAACCTTTGTGGCGACGATAATTTTTATTAACATACATACATATATATGTATGTGTGTATATAATATATGACATTTTGAACTGTACTATAATCAGTGTAGATATAAGTCAAGGTTTGATAATTTAATTAAAACTATTATTAAGGACCACCCTAAAAGCAAATTTAATTCATAAAATCAAAGTTTGTCTAATACCTTTGGTTGTAGTAATGGCTGTAGTTATGAAAATCGGATGTAATTTTTTTTGGTACTTTTAGGACCACCTTATTGAGACTAACAAAATTACAAAAATTATCCGTTGATACTAAAATATATAGGTCGTGCTTTGACTATAGCACTATCGACGCATAAATTGAGTTTACGGATCCAAAAATAAATAAAATATCAATTTAAGAACCACCCTATGAATATCAAAGATACCAAACCAGCACATTATTTATTTATAGTGGTTTCAATCACATTTGTGCTGATTACGCAGAATTTGAGATTTAAGAAAATTTTCCGTATTTAAGAACCACCTTATTATAATTTAAAAAAAATTAAATAATTCCCGGTGTTATGATTTATGGATCATATTTTCATAAATAATACCATCTACGCAGAAGTTGAAGTTAGGAACATTGAAGTGAAAATCTTCTTAAGAACCACCCTACGAACACCAAAAATACCAATCTAATACATTATTGATTAATATTGACTTCGATCACAGGAATCCTAAAAAGATTTTTTTTTATAAATTTAAGAGCCACCCTATGAATATCAAAAGTATCAATCCAATACTTCATTTATTTATAGTGATTTCAATCACTTTAATACGATAGATTGCATATGATTTGAGGTTAAGGCAGCCTGACATAATAATTTTCCGTATTTAAGAACCAAGATTCTTTTAATTTAGCACATTACTTAAACTATGCCAGAATTTAATAATAAATAGCTGCTTTTTGAGTTTGGGTAATTTTAGAACCACCCTAGGATAAGTTTTTATAGCTGTTGAAAGCATAACGCATTGAACTATTTTCAAATTGCACTCACTTGCCCTTAGAGACTCATACGAACATATCTGTTATATATTATTTTCACATAAATGCCGTTATGCGTGCCGTTATGCATTTACATACATATATGCAAGTACATATGTATGTATGTGTATGTGTGCATTATTTTCTATGCCAACTAACTTTTCGATAACGATTTGCTGCCGTGAATATGTTGCCCAACATTGCCTAATAACAGTAAATGGCATTTCAAGTGCACTTCTGGGTCCTTTCGACGACCTTCTGTCGCAGCGAGTTGTATTCCGATTTCTATTAGCTCTTAGATATCCGAGATCTTTGCAAGAGTTTTCGCTGCAAGTGTCAGTGGATGTATGTATGTGTGAGAGATTCTTTGTATTAGTGTATGTGCGTGGATGTATCCCGGTGTATGTTAGAGTGTATGTGTGGATGCATACCGGTGTCCGTGTGCGTGCTGCTGGCGGCTGCTGAATATTTATGTGACAAATTATGGCATCTCCAACAATCAGCATACGTGATTAATTCGAAATTTTTGCTATTTCATAGTTGCTGTTGTTGTTGTTATTGCTGTTGTTGCCTTTACATTACCACTGCATCGCTGGCGCAGGGCAAAGTTTTCTCATTTCAAACTTTAACTGTGCACACAGTTGCAGCTCAAGTACATGTTCGCCTGAAAGAGGGTTAATGCATTCGTTGTCTTGTGTAATGTTCATGAAAGTTGAAAGTTGAAAGTTTTCGTTACAACAACTTTTCACGTGTCGTCCGTGTTTGCCTATACGGGTCCTTACACACACACCTTTGCATACTTTACTTACAAGAAGTTTCGTGCGTTGTGCGTTTACGAATGTGCCTTGTAGGGAAAATGTTAGGTATGAAAGCTATTAAAAGCATTACAAAGCTTTTTACCAAAGATCTTTTATCCTACTTTCCTTACAGTTGAAATCACTTAAGAAGCTCACGATGATTTCTTAACGCTCCGGCAATTGAATTTTATTCACTTAGTAGAACTCTCTAATCAACTGACAGATAAAAGCTTTCAGCGAACTCTTTTAGAGATCTCTTCGTTACGGGTATCAAGCAAAACTTCGGATACCTTCGGGAGCTGAGGACTCACCCAAGTCAGACATGGAGGACGAGTTCATTCGTTAACGTTTTTAACTTACTTTTATCTGCACATCCTTCTATTGCCACCCGGTCTTAACAAATATATGTAGAGTTGAAAACAATATGAATAGAAAATCAGCACATTTTACTGTTCTCTAATAATATTTAGACTCTTTGACGATTTTGAAAGATTTCGTCGGTGAAATACCGAACATAGTCTTAGTACTATTAATAAAGTGATAGTATCTTCTCTCTCTTGTCTCGAAATATGCACCAGTCCAGAGCAGTATGGAAGCTCAACTGGTAGTGTTTTTGGCTACGAGGACCGACCGGAGACTTAATTCTAATACCACGGGGAACAAGAGCCCTTGTAGTTCGCTCCTGTCCTGCTCATGGGGACTGGCCTCTCAGATAGTATTGGGATGGTTATAGTTAAAACCTTCATCGCGGAAGAACTGACACTTTGTCAGTTGAATGTGGTGTTGCATTGCAATCGGGTGCCGGGCCCAAAGTCTGGCAGAGGTTCTAGATGGCCCTCGAAAACTACCAAGGTGGTTATTGATTTGATCCGCTGTGCTCTTAAACGTCGTGGGGTAAGACTGCCGTCAGCAGGTACCCACGTAGCTTAGTATACCTCTGACTCAATCCAAACCTTTTAGCGTGTTTGCCAGGTATCTGTACTGATTTCGGGCCTCTATATGAAAAACTGTGTCGACAAAATATCGAAGAGACATTCCCCTCCTATAAGCTTTAACTATGCGCAGACGGCGATCTTCAATCTCGAAACCCCTCCCAACGAAGACGACACTTTTCCAACCCAATTTTTATTCACACATCCTTCCAGCGCCGAAAAATAATTAACGGCAGTTATTATACCAATTGAGCCCATCACCCGGTCATAGCAGACATGCAGTTGAAAAGAATGTGTCTGGAAGAGCAGCCCATTTTCTTCTTCTTCTTCTTTACTGGCGTAGAAACCGCTTACGCGATTATAGCCGAGTTAACATCAGCGCGCCAGTCGTGTATTCTTTTCGCAAGGTGGCGCCAATTGAAGACTCCCAGCGAAGCCAGGTCCTTCTCCATCTGGTCTTTCCAACAGAGTTGAGGTCTTCCTCTTCCTCTGCTTCCCACGGCGGGTTTTCATCCATTCGGACGACATGTCCCAGTATCTCGTACAGCACATCGTTCCATCGACTGGTGTATTCGCTGTTCCCATTGCGCAAAGAACTGTAAATCTTCCGCAGAACCTTTCTCTTGAAAACTCGCCGACTCATAAGATGTTGACATCGCACATGCCTCTGCACCATATAGCAGACAGCACTGTCAACAGTGAAGTGGAAACCAAGTCGCTAATGTGACGACTGCTTGTTTGATGACAGAAGGTTTTTCTTGCTCAGTTATGACTCGTCATGCAAAATTCGAAAAGCCAGAATTCTAACTAGAAAAGACCAAATATGTATTCCAAGTTTCCAAGTTCTAAGCTCAACCTACGATTTTCCTACTAACCCAGTTGCCATAAACTAACAACTAATGGTGGCAACGCTCGGCATTGGTTGCAATATTACCTTTCGGCTATAAAATGAAAATTCATTGCTGCCGTTGTGCTGATATGGAAATGAGCTTGCGTGAGTGTCCTGCAGCTATATGGTTTATTTGCTTTAACAATTAAATAAATACTTTAATTAATATTTGCCATACATTTGGAAAATCTCGGCTGAAGGAGCTCAAGCCTAGAGTTGCCCATATAAACAATAGGCCAGGCAAGAAGTAGAAGGCGGTACATACATAAGTGCGTGTTTGTATGAATTTTAAGAAGCCCTAGCAGTTTTCTACTAATTTCGTTTGCGTTATATGCATATGCAAATGACTGTTAGGCTTGCTAAATAAATGGATATAAATTGCATGAGGTGTGCATATTCTGCTTTTATTATATTCGAGTATAAAAAAAAATCCAGAAGGAAAGAAATTAAGCAATTTTTCACCGAACCAATATTTAATCGTATTATTTTTTCAAGCATTAGGCTGAAGAAAACACACGATAGGGAATCTCCTTATCTGAAACCTCGCTTGGTGTCGAATGGCTGGAAGAGGTCCTTCCCAACCCTGAAGGAGCTGTTAGTTTTGCTCAACGTCAGCTTACGCAGGCGTATTAGCTTTGGGGGATGCCATATTCAGACATAGCGGCATAGAGGCAGTTCTTTTTTATGCTGTCGAAGACGGTTTTAAAATCAACAAAGAGCTGGCGTGTGTCGGTGTTGCTTTCACGGGTCTTTTCAAAGACTTGGCCGCGTTTGTTGACGGTGGGCTTCAGTCTTTCACATACAAGGCTCGATAAGACCTTATATGCGATATTACATAGGGAGGCTTATCCCACGGTAATTGGGGCAGATTGTGGGGTCTATCTTTTTTTGGATTGGACACTTAATTTCCAATGCTTCGCCGCCGTATCTGAATAGCTATGCCGGTAATCCAACGGCCCCTGCCGCTTTGTTTTCTTCAGGCGCGTAATTACTGTTAGAATCTCATCATAAACATATGCCATCACCATCGATTGGAGAATCGGGTTCACCATCTCCAGATGATACACTTTCACTACCGTTCAGCACGCCGAAGAAGTGTTCCTTCCATAACTTCACTATTTTCTGATCACCGCTTCAGACATAAGATGTTGAAGGCTGCTACTGAAAAGTTTATACTTTGTTTATATAACCTATATTTTTTTTTTTTCATTTCAAAATCAGATGGTAACACTATTATTTATTATTTTAGTTGAAATTCCTAACTTTATAATTAAATTTGGATAGCCGTATTGTTATATTATATTAACTTCAATTTTGGAAATTTATGGCATAAGAAAATGTGGCAACCCTATTAAAATTTATGTCTATATGATACTTTTTAAAAATTTCATAAAGCTGATATTCAATTATTAAGCCCATTGTTGTTATTATTATTAATTTTTTGAAGGTACGTTCATTTTAAATCAGGTGGCAACTCAATAGTCATGTTTTTGCTAAAAACAATTTTTAATAATACAATTTGGAGACCTATATTGTTGAATTATATTAACTTTAGTTTTTGAAAGTTTTGACATAATAAAATGTGGCAACCCTATTAAAATTTATGTCTATACAATACGTTTTTGAAAATTTATAAAGGCTTATACACAATCTAGAAAGTAAAATATTATTATTTGCTTAAAGGCACTTTCATTTAAAATCAGGTGGCAACTCTTTAAAGTCATATTTTGGCTAAAAATGTTGCTATAATAATACAATTTCAATACCCATATTGTCTAAACTATAGTTTAAGAAAATTATGTAATAATAAAAAGTGGCAACCCTGTTAAAATATGTATATGTTTTCACCTAAGGTTTTAAAAACTTCAAAAATTTTGTACTCAGTCTGTATGAACCATTAATTGATTTTACATTTTTTTTATTCAATATCAGGTGGCAACTCCTTAAAGCAACACATTTGCTGATAAATTTATTTTAAAATATAAATTTTCATAAACCTATTGCTTAATTTTAAAAACATTTGCATTTAAAATATTTTTTTTAAAACATGTGGCAACCTTTTTTACGCTTCTTCTATTGTATTTTAATTTTTATTATCATTTATATATCTTAAAAGCTCTCAAATGAAGCCAATTAATTTATAAATCTTTAGTAAAGATTTAGTTATAAATTCTCCATTATTTGTATTATTTGTATGTGGATGTGTGTGTAAATTTTGGCAATAAATTTTCTGTGCCATCAAGCCAATTTATGTATGCAAATATATTTCAAAGCTTTAATGGTTTCTGAAAATATTCGTAAATTGCCGAAAATTAATTCGCATGGCCTACTAAGGACATTTACATCCTCAATTGCTAAATGAAGACATAAAAGGCTTTTCTATCTCCTCTTTATGTACCTATGTACATATGTATGTGTTTACTTCTTATATACATGTGTTTAAAAAGCTAGTAATATTTCAGCTGAAGCTAATAGAAAGCTCTGGGTTAAGTTTTATAAGCGTATATATATGTATATACCCTTTAACTACTCAATATGCAAGATTGTTAATTTGTTTATGTATTTAGATATATAGTACATACTTATATACATACTTATAATCGTATGTATGCTCTTCCTATATTCTCCAAGCAACTTTAAGCTCCGCATCAGCTTAACATAATGACCTCGACGATAAAGCGTAGCATTCACAGTTTTACTTGCAACAAAATTTACAGCTCATATGGAGCAGAGTTACCCTGATGGGGCGTAAATTCGGTTATAAAAACATATCTTATGATGTGGTAAAGACACATACAATTACATGAAGTAATAGTAGTGCGAGAGCATGCCCTGTAGGGAAAATACACACTGGAGTCATTAAAGTGGCACCTAGTGCGGAAACCTAAAAATAAAAAAAAAAAAAAGAAAAAACGTTAACTTCGGCTGCACCGAAGCTAATATACCCTTCACAGGTGCATTTGTTTAGTAACAATGTGTTCAGTTTGTATGGCAGCTATATGCTATAGTTAACCGATCTGAGAAATTTTTTCGGAGATTACATTGTTACCTTAGAAAATAATCTATACCAAATTTTGTGAATATATATTGTCAAATGCAAAAGTTTTCCAAACAAGAACTTGATTCCGATCATTTAGTTTGTATGGCAGCTATATGCTATAGTTAACCGATCTGAACAATTTTTTCGGAGATTACATTGTTGCTTTAGAAAATAATTTATACCAAATTTCGTGAATATATCTTGTCAAATGCAAAAGTTTTCCATACAAGAACTTGATTCCGATCGTTTAGTTTGTATGGCAGCTATATGCTATAGTTAACCGATCTGAACAATTTTTTCGGAAATTACATTGTTGCCTTAGAAAATAATCTGTACCAAATTTCGTGAATATATCTTGTCAAATGCAAAAGTTTTCCATACAAGAACTTTTTTCCGATCGTTCAGTTTGTATGGCAGCTATATGTTATAGTGGTCCGATATCGGCAGTTCCGACAAATGAGCAGCTTTTTGAAGAGAAAATGACGTTGGCAAAATTTCAAAACGATGTCTTAAAAACTGAAGGACTAGTTAGTTACAGACAGACGGACATGGCTAAATCGACTCAGGTCAACATACTGATCATTTATATACATATATACTTTATAGAGTCTCCGCTTTCTTCTGGGTGTTACAAACTTCGTGACAAACTTAATATACCTTGTTCAGGGTATAAAAAACAAATATTTTTCGAACTTTACGCGATCTTCGACGGCGCTAAAAGAACAAAACCCCCACTGTTGAAGTGTTTTTGGCCTTCTTCATTGAAGAAACAAAAGTAATCAATGAAAAAAGGGCTAAGTTCGGATACAAGTGAACATTTCATACTCTTACAACCCTGATATATCATTGGATACTGGCAAAAAACTCCGATTGCGCCCATATCAAGATAATATTACATGCCAAATTTGGTCGATATCGGTCGAGTACGTTCTGAGATATGGGTTTTCACCTAAATGTGGCCTGTGCCACGCCTAGCACCTATAAAGGCCTCTCGTACCATTTCAAATTTAAAATTTAATTTATCTGGAGTATACTGGGTTATTATCCTTTTTACAACTAGTGGTGCCTGTGGGATTCCTGAACGAATTTTGTTATTATAGCTTGAATGCTAAAGGAGATATACACATTAAACATCTTAGAGTGCAAGGCCACGCCTCTTTTTTCAAAATTTTTGCCCGTTGTTGCTTAAATTCTTTCTGAGCCTTCATCGCCTTTTATTCAGCCTTGTGCCGTACTGGCTTCATTGTATAACCAGCCTAAGCAAATAGAAGGTCTTAAACGATTTTGAAAAAAATCGGCGAAACCCAAACTGACATTATCCGTCTCAACAAATTTATGACTTTTATTCAGTCTTCTGGGGTTCTTGTCTTTACTGTGAATCCAGCCTAAGTAAAAAGAAGGTCATAAGGGGGGAGAAGCTTCAAAAAATCGATTTTTTTTTGTGCTTAAATCTCTTTGAAAATTATCTAAGAATATGTCCCCAAAGTTATAGATGGAAATTCGAAATATTTTCGAAGCTAGAAGGGAAATAGTGATCGACCGTCTAGCTGATACGAGTATATGAGTGCTTGGGCAGAAAGCGAAAACTTTGACGCGCGATTTCTCGGTTTTTCATTTTTACAATTTTTCTCAACTGGCGGGCAAGATAGAAAAAAACTAAACATCGTATGGAATTAGGGCAAAGTTTATTATCTTTGGCATTAAATTATCGTCTATTTAAACTAAAAAAACTAAGAAAAGTCAAGTTTGAAAATATTTTTAAACAACATAAAGTAAAATTTTTGTGGTCAAAAACAACTTTTTTCAATTTTTTCCAATTTTTTAAAATTTTACACTTTTTTGGAATTTACTTAGTTTAACTAGAAGATAAATTATTACAAATTGTGAATCAATTTGAATTTTTTGTTTCCGATAGAAATTTCGATCTGCATCCTGCCCGCCGTTCGACAAATGCACATGCGAGATCCATCGGGCAATTGCTTCCCAAAGGCAGAATATCAAAGATTTCGTATTCAAAAAATTTGTGAAGGATGTTTAAATATATAACTATAAACCCTAGAAATTTTACTTTAATCAATTATTTCTTTCTCTCCTAAAAAAAATACTCGAAAATATTAATTTTTTGAAGCCTTTAAGCAGGCTGCCCCCCTTAAACTGACATTATCCGTCTCAACAAATTGACGATATACTCATAACGCTTTGTCGACTTTTAAGTGCCTTATGATCCAGTATATATATAGGAGTTTTTAGATACCACAACTGATCGGCGTTCTAAGCTGTGAGATCCCTAGTGAATCGACCTTGAACCTAATCTTACCTAAACTAGTTGTTCAAATGAGTTAATTCTTTGTTTCTCTTTTCATTACAGAGTCGCATTTTTAAATTACAAAATTAGTATTTAATATTCTCTTTTATAGTATCCACGTCTTTAATACCTTCCACCATCTTCAAATTTATTATTTTTAACAAATTTCTGCTCTAAATTTTTCTTACAGGGGTCCACTTAACCCGCTGCTTAACGATTTATACTTGTACAAGTTGGTAAGTACGTCACTTTTCTTGTCTGTTTGTATTTAGAGCTTAAACTGCACATTTAAGTTATTTTCAACAGCATTTTTAATGAGGGTCGCTATATTTAAACTGCACTTTAATGTTTTTATTAATAAATAGAGCGTAAAATGCATGAATCATAGTTCACTTTAAATACATATACTAAAATAAATTAATAATGCCTGCTGGAGCTTAATTTTTATTAGATTAATTTCTGGAAGCTTCGAAACTTTCGGTAAAGACTGAATAGTCATAATTCGCATATTACGATTATTATATTATTTCTGCTTTTTCTTAGCCATTCGAATACTAAATGAAAATAAATACTTAATGAATTACTAATAAAGAAAATAGCTAAGATTCCAACAGAGAAAATCCTCCCTGTCGAACGATTGCTTGGTAGCCGAGTTAAGGTGCTCTTTGGAGGACTATTGGGAGCAACTGAAACACCAAGAAAAGGCATAATTAAAAAGAATTTACAAACTGAAAGGTGAAGATTATGACTCAGATGTTATATTTTAGTGTTAAAGACCCTAAATGTCGTTTGAGCACTCACTCCATCTAAATTTCAAAGTATAAAGAACTTAAATCGAGATAGGTAAGGAAGATAGTGTTGCTGCCTAATGACGCATCTAGGCCTTTAGGAGGCCCATCGTCATACCACCCAGACTAAAGTCCTAAAACTCTATTGTCTGCTCTCTGAACCACTCCGTGCTTCTGATAAAGTTCATCAGTACGAAAGTTTTTTTTTTTTGCCTAACTTCCCATAGCCAAAAAAGCCGCAGCTGCTCGTTGAGTTTCTTTCCTACTTATACAAAGCTTTGCAGCCACATAGAAGATGTGTTATAGCTCTTATTCTCCTAGTTACTTCTTGGCAGCTTCAACAATAAGCGCTGTATGACATGTCTCCCAATGAACCATTACTTTAATTCGTATTCGACAATAGTCCACATAGTAAGTGAGGGATTGTCTCCGGCAGGGATAATGGGATGCCCAACTTATTCCAGTGAGAGAGCGCCTCAAAATAAGCGTTTTTTATAACATTTTCCATTATGGCCAGATCGAACAAAATAAGAATTTTTGGGCATTTTAAATTAAAACACCCAAAATTTACTACGATAAACGTAATACATACTATATGACGAAACTACTTAAATCCTTTTTTATGATTTTATGGTATATTAAAACAACTGACTTTTGATCTTTCAATACTTAATAAGGTGAATTAAGCCTGTTCGTTCTCAATTATCAAATGTTGTTAATCATTTGTAATTGAAAATTAATTCTATTATGCATCAAATTACAAAACGTTTCATGAAATATATTTAAATTTCGCATTTTCTTTGATTTTCATTGTTTTAAATTTTTATTAGCGATCTTGAACAGCGGCAACAAATTCCTCCGTTTACATATTTTTTTGGTAAGATTTCAATCTGGCCGTCGCTCGTTTCCAATTGCTAAACGTCAAACCTCTCCCATCCAGTCAACTGTAAAAGTTTAGGTGGTTTTGACGTTTAGCAATTGTTCTCTCACTTCCAGTGATAGCGGAGTTGGGCATCCCATTATTCCTGGTCTCCGGTGAGAGCCAGCTTATATCTGAAGTATAAGTTACTCAATTAAATAAATACACGCAGTCTCTTTTAGGGCATTCATTCCGACAGCAGAGCGGCATTCCTAGCGCTAACTAACTGTGTGCTCAAAGCTAGCCAAGGTGTGTCTGTCCTCATTAGAAACAGCATCAAGCGACTTCGCAATCAGGGTCGTTTGGGTGTCTAGTCACAGCGGAATCGCTGGCAACTGCACAGCCGATGGACTAGTCAGAGGCTATCAGACTTACAAGTTTTAAGTCGGCTAAAGGATTATATGACAGATATACAGACTTTTGATGACAGATGACTTTTTATGACAGATATACATACGTTCACTTTTGCCATGTCAGGGCCACTAGATCTTAGAAGATGTCATAATACTTATGGGGCTGTTTCGCCATTTTTCGAATAACCACAAAGTGTCATACTCAGGAGTGTGAAACTCAGTGAATTCACAACACTTATAGTTGTCGAAATTCAGGTTGTAAAAATGAGGTTGTTTCAGTATGAGTGTAAGCGGTGTCTACGCCAATAAAGAAGAAGAAGAAGAAGTTCTTGGACAGCCAGAGTTGTCGAACGTTTTTCGAATTTCCAAAGAAACTGCGAGGCTATCTTAAACAACAGAAACGCTGTCTATTTATAATACCATGCCTATACTCTTCCAGTTTTAAGCAAATTTTTGATCTAACAGCTCACTCTTAATGTCCGAAGGTATTTCAAACTCGCTAGCTCAACTATTTTTTTACTGCAGGTGGCTTAGGAAGATCAAAGTCCATTTTGTATTGAAAAAATCACTGAAGAATGTTGACGAATCAGCTTCTTGGAATGAATTGTCAGAGAGATAAAGACGAGGAATTAAAAAAATATTATATTTCTACACTTAGAAACCACATAATCGGATCCAAGTTCTGTTCACTAATGAAAGTGACATCGGCAATAAGAACCGTGTCCATTTCTAGCCAAATTTGCTAAAATTTTCTAACTGAAAAAGCTGAAGTAACGTAGCAGCATAATTAAAGTTCCACCAACGGCGCTACATTGAAACTTTCCGCACTTTCAAGCTTTTTTATTCAAAATTCCAAAAGCAACCAAAAAAAGTGTTTCGCCTTAATGGGTTTTTCCAACTAAACGACTTCCCCGACATGGCATAACATATTTTTCAAACTTCCATTTTTTCTTCGTTTCGCTTCCCTTCGCCTGCGCATCTCACACACCAAATACCGTAATTTGAATGGAAAAACGCGAAAATGCATTGGCTAGTGATTCTTGATAATGGCGCTACTGACGGGGCGGAGCTGCACCGCATGCCGAGCGGAATGCCAAAATGCGAGCAAGGGCTGTCTATTCAACTTTCCGTTGCGTAAATCCTCATAGCACTGCTGACAGCTTTGACTTTTGTTGGCAACAAATCCAGCTGTCAAAATATGCATGCCAAGTCAAGTGCAGCCGCAATTTTCCCATTTTCCGCGTATCATTTTGGCTTGTCTGTGTGTGTGTGTGTTTGTGTATGGGTGTGTTTATGTAGCGCTGGAGTAGCGTCAGAAATGCTGTGGTTGCCTTTGTTTTTGCGCTTTTGATTCACCATTTTGCGATTTGATTTCGAATGCATAGTTTTTGTTCTTAGCTGTCCGTTACAATTTGGATAGAGGTGTCGTAATGTCATAACAGAAATTATTACAGAGTTTTTGTGAAAAATGATCCACACGCAGTGATTCGTGGCGACTCTGCATACACATACATACCTTTAAGTGAATGTTGTAGTTTGCAATAAAATTACAAATTAAATTTGAAAACGCAGACGAAAATTCATTTTCGGAAAAATATGCTTTAAAGAGCAGTTATAGCAATAGTGTTATGTGCGGGTGGGAGTTTGTTGAACTGACTCAACGGTCGTTTATCCAGGAAAAGACAGCATATTATCATATTTAGCAGAAAATGCGTTATTCTGCGGGAGATGGTTTTTGATAAAGTTCAAAACAAGGTTCCATTAGATTTTTTATAGTAAGGGAAGCATCGAAAGCGGAATGCGGAACTTTAATCCGCTAAATCTAACCTACTCCCAACTCCAGACTCTCCCACGGTACCACCGATTTAGTATTACTTCATGGAAGGAACAGGACATTTAAGTATTTTCTGTTGTGCGGACTGATGCCTAATCTGTTGAAAAGGTCTCAATTTTGTCATTTTGAAACCAGACGCTTCAGGGGCGCGTATTTGATCCAGCGATTTGGTAATGTGTGCGCATTTTGCCGTGAGCGTATAGCTTCCCTCAGGGCTCTATTTCATCGACTTTTGCAGATGCATCGTTAGGTTGCTGCTGCTTGCTTCTAAATCTCGACATACAGATTTTGTAAGCAGTTCCCCAAGGTTCTATATTGGCTTCTTCACAGAGCTTCTCAAAACATGATTTTTTGCTACTGGTAATTGTCGACTCCAGTAGCTTCTTGTGATTAAAATTCTTCTCTGAGGCGTTTTTCGTTCGTTACACCCTGGTCACGCTATAGACGACGTCTAGCTGAATTACAAAACTTTCCCAGAGTGGAACTTTCCTCATTCCACCAATGTACCGGCCGCCGCTTGTTGTGATGTGTTGTTCTGCGCATTGCCGCATCGCATGCTGTGACCAGTTCCTGTTGTACTGTGGATACCAAGTGGGCGGCGTCGTCACCTGGTGCCTTTGATGCGCTCCAGACTAGCTCAAACAGGCCTGAGCCGAACTCCTGTTGCTTTCAGCTTAGCTTTCGGGAAGTGTTTCTGTTAAGTTTACATTAGGTTAGTCTAACAGGTTAAGTTAAGACAGCAGTCCCAAGAGGGAAGATCGTCAGCATCGAGTTTCTTTTGACAGAAGATTTGAAGCTGCAAAGAAGAAAGGCGATAATTTTCACTGCACTTCTATCCCTATGTCATCGAAGAAAAATCTCTGTTAATTCATCCGTAAAGCAAAAGGTAACTGTAAATTACGACTCATTCCTTATCACCAGTTTTAAAAAGAGTGAAATGTCTCACCTACATACATATATCCATCACCATTCAATCTGATAGCAACTCACACCTTACCAGCAATGCCAGCAGACCACACACATCTGTCCGACTGTATATACCGGAACTAGTGCCTCAGTTTTTGAGATAGAAGAGGTAATCAATCGAATTAATCAATCTTAGACCTTAGGTCTATTGTGCCCCCTCCTAAACCTAGGATATTAATAAAGTCCAATATGCTGCTGGGTGCTATTGAAGCGATGTGATCCCTATGTGGAAACATAGATCCAAGGGCCTTTAACCTGAGTCAATTAGTAAGTGTTCTGGTATTTCAGGCTCCCTGTCGTAGAACCGGCAATTTACGCAAGAAGCTAAGCCCATATATTGTAAGAGCTTCTTCAACTTGCAGTGGCCAGTGTAAAATGCGACCAGTATTCTGAGTTTATCCCTAAGGAGGTTGATTGCATATTTAAACCTGTTAAGGTAATATCCCCAATTAACAACTTGGCTTGCCGCATGTCATGCAGTTACTGCCAATACCTCTCTCTGCCTACTCCTTCTTGACCAAGGTCAGGTCAACAAGCTGCTTCCACCGTATAGTCGAATCCAGCGTGAGACCAAGATATTTGACCATGTTGGTCATCTCTAGCTCTCTGTCCCCAAGTGTAAGGTTTCTGAGGCAGGGCATAGACCTACGTCTCGTGAATGGGACGATGGACGTCTTAGAGGGGTTGATGTTTAACTCGACTCCACTACATCACCTTTTAGCCACCCTTTGTATTAAGTTGCAGAGAGTGTCCTCCAATTTACTTCTGGCTATAATAACAATGTCATCCGCGTAACCTTGATAGCGGATCCCAAAACTAGTAGGTCGTCCAAGGCTCCATAACAGAGGAGATAGCACTCCACCCTGAATGTGTGTGTGAGCTCGCATCTTTGTGAGTCACTCAATTTGAATTGAAGCTCAAAGATGTTGCAAGTACGGTTTCACATGTCATGAAAGCTGCTTGAATGTTGAACGGATGGTGTCTAGTGATAAAAAAAATGTATCCATTATGACAATGGAGAACCCTAAACGCAAAAAGTTTATTTGAAACCCCGCCAATCAGCCAAATCAGCGATAAAGCCGAATATCTACTTTGACGCCAAGGTAATGCTCTGTATTTGGTGGGCTCAAAAGGGCATCCTGTATTATGAGCTTCTAAAACTGGCTGGATAGTGCCCGGAATTTTCGACTAGACCCAAGACTATAATTTTCCATTACGATAATGATCGACCTAATGTTGCAAGGCCGGTTAAAAACTTTTGGAAAACAGCGGCTGGGAAGTTTTGCCTCATCCATCTTATAGCGCAGACCTTGCCTATCTTTTCTGATCGATGCAGAATAAACTCACTGGAACACAGTTCACATCAGAACATAATATTAAAGATTTGCTTGATTCATTCGTGCTCTTCAAACCGGCGCAGTTCTTTTGGAATAGTATCTTAAATTACTGAAATCATCAGAAAGTGACTGATAGGATCTCTTTGGTGAACAGATGAACGAAAACTTGTAAAATAGGAATGTTATGTATATATTATTTTTGAAGTCCACAAATACTACATTGTAACAGCTGAGGTCGATGCTAATTTTGGACCTACACAAATTTAGTTTTCTCGGAAATTGCCTAAAATGTATAGAATTTTGACAGAGAACATCCACACTAGAGTGATTCAAAAAAAAAAAAATTCATCATTCATAGTAATTTTTTTTTTCATTGAGTTATAAAATTCATAAGAAATAAAAAAATTTCCCAAAAATAATCAAACTTTAACTGTTAATATCTTTTAAACGTTTGGGTTTGCGAAAAAATCATAATAGACCTTTTTTGTAGAGCATTCAATTTCCTACAAAATCTAAGGAACAAGATATTTTTTCAAGCAGTTGGAAGCGAGATATAAATTTTTCTATCTGATAATAAGAAAAAATAGAAAACTGTATGAAGGAAGACCTTCCCGTTACAATCAAGTACTCATATTTGGAGAGGCTTTCTTAGAGGTGTCTAGGAACCTATTTTTCCGAGTACCAAACGAAAAAAAAAATGCTCATATCAAAAATAGGAGGAGTAATAGTGAAAGATCAAAATAAAATGTGGACCGATACGTAACTGGAGCAGAGCCGTTGATGGTTTTCCATGTCGATTGTGAACTTTGTAGCCTTGCCTATCCTCAAGCAGCCAACTGAAGAATACTGAAATCTATAGGAGTTACATAGATTTCGAAAAATTCTAGTCAAACTCAATTAAACTGATCTGAACACCACCACTTCATTTCGTAACTGATCAAAAAGCCTCGATATTACTGCCATAAGTGACTACGGATTTAAGCGCACGAGCTCTGGTATTTCTCACTCCTGCTTGCAACGCATTTAATATTGCAAATCACTTAAATGTTTAACACGGCCAGCATTTAGTGTCAGTTTGGGAGAATATTAAATTAATGCTGAAGTGTGGGCTGACAGTAACGCCTCATAACTCGTCGAACTCTCAACCGAAACAAAAAACGTCAACTTCTCAAGCCTCAAGCCAAGTCTGCGTACATACGTACATATGACTTTCATATTTATAGTTCACGTGCAAGAGTGTTTGTGCGACATATGCAATCGCCAGCAGTGAAGACAAAACAAAAAAAAAAAAAAAACAAAATCCAGTGCACTCGATTAACTTTATGCAATATATCTCTTGGGACCGTGTCGCGAAAGCATGAATTTTTCTCGCTTTATTCTTTTTTATAGTGGAGTTGTTGGTGCTGCATTTGTTGTTGTACTGTTTTCATATCTTATTCTGTCATAACGGAAATTGCTGCTGAACATTAAAGCGTCCCACGGCTCCAACGAGTAAAACACGAGTGAGAGAGAGTGAAAAAAAGAGAGATAAATAGTTTTTAAGTCCAGAATATTGAAGAGTTGTTAATATTAGATTTATTCTGCTTGAGAGTTTACCGTTGTTTGGGCTACATATATGTTTCCCAGGAGAGGCGAAAATGTTTTAGAGCCAGGGTACAATGGCACAAGAGGCTTTAAATTGTCATGGAAAATTGTGTTTCTTTGTAAACTCGTTTTGTTTTTGTAGCAACATGCAACATATTCCAAAAAGTTTTTGAGCCTTCAGCATAGTCGTTCCTCTTTCTTCGTTTCTGCTTTTTAACATCGACAGGTTCACTTCTTTCTTTAAGTTAGCACAGGAGATTCCAACTAAATAACTACAATTCCGCCTTTCAGGCTTTCTATAGAGGATCTAAAGTCTTGGAACACTAACAACGCAGTGAAATTTAGAAAGATACTTTAAGCTACTGATGCTTGATAGTGGTCAGTCCAGAAAGCTTATATTTTGGGCAAGAGGGAAGATTGTAGGGGTCACCACAGTGCACCTACTTCTATGATCCCACCTTCAGAAAATTGGTAAACTGGATTAGGAGGAATGTCATCTTCGTGACAATTTTAAATGATAGGAATTTCACGTCAATGATTTGTTCTGCTTGATGCTGGGTTTCAAATCGAGTCCCGGGTGAAGCAGTAACCAAAATTATAAAGAAAGCGTATACTTATAACAGGGGACAGGATAAAGACAGAATTAAAATCATGCTTAACGTTCTGGCATGCAAAAGATTCTCGTAGAATCCAATAAAATTTCGTTTTTTGTTAAGGACTTGTCGGACCCTCAACTTAAAATAAGCATCCATCAACATTATGTCTTAAAAGTTCGTAGACGTCGAGCTTTTGTTTCTCACAGCCGCTGTAGTCTAAGTTTTATTAGGTCAGTTCAATGTTAAGCGCCATCAAGGGACTACCAAATTCAATGACATTTTTCTTAAACCTTTGATTCAACAATATCTGCTTGAGAGAAATGAATTTGATTAGGTCTTCCGATATGCTTCTGCTCTACGACATTAAGTTTGGTACAAGTTTTTCTGAATATATACGAGTAGAGTATATTCTATGATCTAAGTAACTAGTTAAGAATTTGAGTCTGGGTTATTAAAGTTAATTGGTTTAAGGTTTGGGTATGTAACGTTTCAACTCTGCACTCGCATCTGAAGATCTAAATCTTTTTCAAAACCGATGTTGAGAAGAGGTCAGCTACAGGAACTAGGTAAGGTAGAATCGATCTAAGGTGGACATTCGCTGAAGATGACGACGTTAAAGTGCTGTTCTGTGTATGCCCGGCTTTATGATGAATCCAGAAAATTGCTGAACGGTATTTTATAGGGTTTCATTTGATCTAACAAGTATTTGATTGATCCAAACTTATGACTTTTTTCATAGCCAGTATAATATTACTAATTTGTGAAAATTGAAGATGAAAGTTCGATAAATTGCCGAAAATGCCGATAAAATAATGGAAATCAGCGAGTCTGACCGCAATTAGCCCTGTTCCGAACGCTCAGTAGCTAAATATTGCATGAATACGAAAATAATTTCGTCAAGCGAAAGAAGCGGTTGCTTCTATCCTTCAGTGGAACTCTTAATTCGGTCGTGTAATGTGACTAACTGAATCGACTGAAGGAAGCAATCGCCCAAAAGTTGCCTGCTTTGACAAATAAGAGAGGAATGGTGTGCCATCAGGACAACGTCAAGCCAAACACGTCGATATTGACTCGCCAGAAGCTCCGTGAGGTTGATTGTGGGGTTCTAATGCGTCCAGTTTTTAATCCAAATGTGGCATCAAATGATTGTTAAAGGTTACTGTATATGTTGAATGATTTTGCTGGGGAAAATTTGGCTCAAGAGAAGCTTATCGAAAATCGACTATCCCAGTTTGTTTCCGATAGGGACGATTGGCACTTTCAATATGGCAAGAGGATAACAAATAAAAATATTTCATCTAATTCGAAAGGTCAGTTCACCGCTCTCAAAATAGATCTAACTTTGTAAATTTATTCTAAAAATGAAGAAAAACAAATCGAATAACAATTTTTTTCAATATTCTATTGATTGATTAGTCATTTTTTTCGAACTCTAAAGTGTACTTTGAGCCAAAAAAAATGTATGTATATATGATATATGGTACGTAAATACATATAGAAAAAGAATAAATAAAGCATATATGGCCTACTACACTCGCAAGAGAATCGTCAGCAAGAGTTTGGGCCTTAAACCTAGTATAATCATGTGGAGGTATACGGGTCTCATAAGACCTATACTTACATATGGAGCTCTGGTATGGTGGCCAGCGCTAAAGAAACAATACAACACTAGGAAATTAAATGGAATACAAAGAGCAGCATGTGCAGGTGTTACTGGTGTAATCAAGTCATGTTCGACTGACGCGCTTAATGTGGTCCTGCATCAACTACCCACAACTCAACGTTAATAAATCAGACTACATTCTCCCAATGCTGGATTTCAGTAGATATTTCCAGGTGAGGATACCCTCTAGACGAAAATGGAGAAAAGGCATAATAGGTGAGGAAGCTACCATCTCAGTCTATACCGACGGGTGCAAAATGGACTGCGGAGTAGGCGCGGGAGTCTTTTCCGATGATCTGGATATTTCTCTCTCTATCCATCTACCGAACTCGGCTAGCATTTTCCATGCGGAAGTACTGGGCATAGAACAGACCTACGAAGCTCTATTGGAAAACTACCAGAGGATATACTATATATAACAGCAATATATTAAACACAGACAGCCAAGCGGCACTGCTGGCCTTGTCTTCGCCCATGACATATTCCAACATAGTCCTTAATTGCAAGAAAGCACTGAGCTCACTAAAAGACAATCTCCACCTATACTTGATCTGGGATCTCGGCCACAGGAACATTTTCGACAACGAAAAAGCAGACGAGTTGGCAAAGGCCGGAGCTTTTCTTAACGAATACGAAGTTCGCTAGGATCGATCAAAAGATCAACAAGTTGGAAATAATACATGGAAAAACATAGCAAAATGCAATATAACTAAAAAGTTATGGCCAACATATGACAAGAAAAGAACTAACGACTTATTAAATAATTAAATAGGTCCAGGAAAAATATCTACAGAATAACAGCAACTATAACAGGGCACTGGCCATTTGGAGAACATGCCACCAAAATGTCTATGCCCTAAAACAACATCTGCCGAGGCTGCGAAATAGTATAGCACAAGGAAACAATTTTCCACTTTATCTGTAAATGCCCAGCCCTATCACAGATCCGACACAGAACACTTGGAATCCACCAAGCACCAAAAGTTGAATGGATGTCTACGAAAAGCATATCGGACATTAATAGCTTCATCGAAACCTCAAAATGATTTGAAAGAGAAGGTGAAACTTGATAGCAAATATAAAAGTTCTACGACTAGTGCATCAAAATGGCACAGCCAGTACTAATTGAGCCCGAAAAATAACATGGCAGCACTCCTACCTACCTACCTAACCTATATGAAGTTAGAGTTGTCCTCCTTACACTTTTTCATACGCCAGATGCATATCAAACCATTTGTTTGGTAGAGTAATTGGATTACCATAAAACAGGCAACAGAAAACACCCTCCAACCTAACCTAGAAATCATTTTCTTTTTCTGTCAAACGAAAATTTATTTAACTTGTTAACCTTGATGATATCTCAGAAGTGGATAAGAGTAAAAGAATTGCATTTAAGTAGAAGAAAGCGCACATATACCCCAGCGCACTTAAATTAGATTGGAACAATGCAAATGTGTAGCAACTTTCTGGCAGCTTGGTAATGAACGCACGCGAATTGCGCTGGAATGGTGGGGAGCAGAAGGAAGGAGGAAACGCGGCAAAATGAAGTGAATGCAACTTGAATGCGAATGCCGTCATTTACGTGAGCACACAAAATGTTATAAGTAAACACAATTTATGCTACAAGCTACATACATATTTACAAGCGGCTGTGTGTACGAGTGGGGCCTCTGTGTATGTGTGTGTGTGTGTTTCGGGAAATTCGTAACAAGATAATATTTTGCCAACAGGTATGGCTTCCGTTGTCAGTGTCATTATTGTTCTCGCTGCTGTTGTTATTGTTGTTGTTGTTGCCACTGCTGTAAGTACGAATTTTGCTAAATGAAATTACCTGCAGCGACATTAAAACGAGCACACCGTTATTCGTTATTCGGGAGTTGCAACGCCGGGGCAAACGAAGATGATAAGTGTTGGCAACGCAGCCGGCAGCGGCAAGCCGCGGCGCTGGATGAAGAAACGAAATTTCGGCAAGTGTGCGTGTGTTTGTGCGACAGAAGTGCTGCCAAAGAAGCGCGACGAGGAAATTGTACGTGTGCTGCTGATAAATGTTTGTGGAGAAGTGGCTGAGTTGCAAAATATGCACGGTGACAGCAGCAGGAAGGATGTGCAGCGCACATGTACGAGCATATGCATTCGTATATATATGTGTGTATGGATGTGTATTATGTATGTGTGTGTGTGAGCTGCAACTTTGCTTGGCGTTGATGATTGCGGAAGCAGCTGGCAGTCAGGCGGTGGATACCAGCCGCAAGTAAATATTATCATAAACGCATATGTTGGCGTAATTTCCATTAGGGTGGTTCTTATGGAATTTTGTGAATAAATATGAAAAGAAATAAACTTTTAAAGACGACGCTATAGAAAAATTATTGATCAATCCACTATTTTCTATGCTGGTGTTATTTGCATTAGTGCATTAGGGTGGTTCTTGTAGAAATTTGAGAATAAATTTTGAGGTTATGAAACATTTTTCGAAATAAATTAGCAGACTCTATAGAATAATTATTGATCAAATTCACTATTTTCTATGTTTTTTGTATGTAATCGTAATTTGCATTAGCAGACGTTATAGAAAAGTTATCGAATCACTAGTTTAGTCATCGTAATTTGCATTTGGTCTATACACATTTGTAAATTGTGAGGTTTGCAAAAAGTTTTTACGATATATGTATATATTGATTAATCCACTATTTTCCATGGCGGTGTAATTTACATTAGGGTGGTTATTATGGTAATTATATGCATAAATTTGAAAAGAAATAAACTTTTAAAGAAGACGCTATAAAACAATTATTGATCAATCCACTTTTTTCTAAGCTGGTATAATTTACATTAGGGTGGTCCTTAGGTAATTTTCGATATACATATGTAAATTTTGAGGTTTTCAAAAACATTTTTAAGGAGTTAGCGTACGATATATTATTGATTAATCCACTATTTTGCATGATGGTGTAATTTACATTAGGGTGGAAATTTTTAATCTGATCACTATTTTGATATTTAGACCATCGTTCAGATTTCTTAGTTCTCAAAAATACTATATAATACCGGAAATCAAAAATTCTATATTTCAGACAAGAGGAGGAGGAGTGAACGAACTGTATATGCAGCTCAGGAGTAGACCATAGAAACTCTGTTCTAAGGGTGATGAAAGCCCTAAATTAGTCAGCATTGAAATGCAGAAATCAGTTAGTTTTGAATAAAAAATAGGTTTACCAAATAAATAATCGCAGCAAATATGAGACGCCGAGAGGTTGGTGGTGTTGCTTACTTGGTCGTTTAGATCTTACAGTGGTCCGAAAAGTTTTTAGCCTATGAAAGAAACACGAACGTTTTGGAAAAATGGCTAGACACTCTTGACTCAGCGGTGCTCCAACTTCCTTATCAAGTAAAATTCATTTTTGGAGATGGCAAAACAGCCGTTTTCGACCAAAACTTCTGATCACGAGTGACGTTTTCCAGTCTCCCCTACTTTTCCTTGCTTTCCGGGTTGATGGAACACTCTTCGTCAACGGCATAGCCGTCGTCGGGTGAAGTCTTCCAGTCTTCCGACTATTTCTAAGTCTTTGGTGTGTAAAACAAGCTTTTTCGACTATCAGGAGACAGTGTAGAAACTCCTATGGACTGTGCTTAAACAGCCAAAAACACTACCGTGAAGCATAAGGTTGCTGTTGTTGTAGCGGCAGAAAACATCACTAAAGTAATTTGGTGGAATGCTGCCGAGCTGACACTCCTTGGCTGGTAAAAAATTCAGTTTCGTTCCGGTTAAGTGGACCCGACTGTTGTGGAAACGGTCTTGGTACACGGTCCTTTGGGATGCCTGTTTTAGCAAAAATCGTACACTTTCATTCGGCGGTCCACCAAAGAATCATTCTTGTCAGCATATACTTATACGGACTAACAAAGACGCTGAGCGAGAAGGTTACTTCTGTCGACGACCAAAGGTAAAAACATGCATGAAGTGAGAGATGGAAAACTTTTGACGGGAAGTTTTGGGTCCTGGGCATTTTGGTACAGTGATTAATAAGAATTGTATGAAGACATCTGACTATGATGAATATGTTGTTCGTATCAATTAAAACACTTTAACACTGGATATGTTCAGCACAATACCTCTTTGAGCCAGTAACAAGATGAAGGTACATCTATGGTTGAAAGACTGAAGGAAAGGGGTTTGTATGACAGCTATATTTTACAGTGGTTCCGTAAAATGAGCAGCTCCTTGTATAGAAAAGTAGCTATGCAGAGTTTTAATTCCATTTCTCAAAAACGGATGGAGTAGTTAGGGAATGGCGATTGGTTGGACATACATACATATCTAAGTCGACTCAGTTCGTCATGTTGATCATTTCTAAATAACCTTTATAGGTCTCCGACCTTCCTTTCTGAGTCTTATAATTTTTTTTGCATACTTAATATAGTCAGTTTTAATCAATATTACTCATACGCACGGTAGCACCTTGGCTAAAGAAGTGATCTCGCTTCTCACTTATGCTTAAAGCAACTTTTTAGCAGAACATCTAGTGAATATAACACCAATAACATATATAAACTACATCCACATCGAAAAAGTCACAGTTGCAACATAGAATCGCAGAAAATAAGATAAGAAAATTGTAAATATTTCTTCGAATGCACATTTTGAGTATTCCGCACACCAACTCGTGACTTTGCGCCACAACATGTGTACTAACACACGTGCTCTTGGCAGCAGCCTCAGCGAAACACACGCGCTTGAAAAAAGTTGCTTTTAAAAGTAAGTGAGCGCAGGATGTGCGCTTCCGCCTGTCAGCAATCACGGCGTCTCGGTTGGTTGGCAACGCCGCGCTGCCAAAGTACGTTTGCATTTATTGACAGCTTGTCAGTGGAATCTTCGTTTAACTTTAGTTGCACTTGAAATAATATCTCTCGCACAAATAGGCAATCATTTCCACGCCTTTATATAACGGTTGAGCACTCAATAATTGTGAAATATCAACTATCAAATGCTGACAGCAATATGCTCAATTCACCACTTTTCCAAGCAATGCGCCAAGAAATGGAAATCTGAGGTAACATTGAAGTGGAATATGATTTTTTTCTTTGTTATCAGAGTTTTAGACGCTGTCTTCAGTGAAATAAAAATTGCGTGAAGGCTTGATGTCTTGTAAGCTGTCACTAACTAATCAAAATAGGCAATGGGAAAAATTTTGAAGTCTTTTGTTGAATAAAGTTTATACTTGGAAGTAGGCGAAGCGTTACCGCATTCAGGAAGTGCATTATTTCACATTCTTCAATGGTTAAATACGAACTTACAGCCTACCAGACCATCTGATCTGGACTGAAATATTTCAGCTGAATCGAAGCGGGATTGTCCGCAATACACTTTAGACTTTACATATCTCCACAGAAAAAAGTGTAATGGTGTGATATCAAGCCCTAGTATCGGTGCAAAATGTGAAATTATCTGCTCACCGAAGTGTTCTCTCAATAAATCCATTGATTGATGCGATATGTGGGAAGTGGCGCCGTCTTGTTGAAAACAAATGTCGTCGAGATCACGAGCTTCAATTTCAGACATCAAATAGTCGGTTATCATGGCGTGATAACGTCGCCATTAACGGTTACGTTCTCACCGGCATCATTTTTGAAGAAATGTGGACCGTTGACAAACCACATCAAACCGTTGTTTTTCCCGGATGAAATGGTCGCTCATAAATCTTTTCAGGTTGCTCTTCGTCCCAAATGTGGCAATTTGATTGTTTACATACCCATGAAGACAGAAATGGGCCTCATCGCTGAACAAAATTTGGCCCAAAAACGTCGGACCTTCTTGGAACTTTTTAAGAGCTCTTAGAGGGATGGGATGTCGCTTAGGAAAGTCGGGCGGATTTAGTTATTGCACAAGCTGTATTTTTACGTTTTCAATTTAAGATCTCGACGTAAAATGCGCCAAGTCGTTCCATACGTCAGTTCGAGTTGCTGCGAACGGCGCCGAATCGATTCTCCACGGTCTTCGTATACACTTTCAGTTACGGCTGCTATATTTTCTGCACTGCATCCTGGACCTGATCTATTCGGTCGAATATTATGCAATAATGAATGCTGGGTCTCAAAATGGGTGATGGTGTTGCAAAGTAGGCCGATTTTGACCATAAATTGAACGAAGTGCGCGAGACACATTCCTTACGGACTACTTTCTTATACTCAAAGATATTTAATTCTTCTACCATCTCAAGAGCTTTGGTTTCTCCGAAGTTTAAATACTCTTTCCGCTCTCTTCCACTATTTTAGTTGACACTTTTCTGGGAGAACAAAGTATTCTTATCGACTTCCAGTAAACAGTTGGCGCTCACATGCCTTCCAAATGCTTAGACACGTTTCGTCTCACATTAGACAACGAGCAATCACAGTTATTTAGGCATATTCATTTTATATTGTATTAAAGTCTCTTCAAATCGGTAAACATTCAACAGCGAGGTTACTCTTTAAAGATAATTTGTCTTTACTCTAAACACTACGATGCATAAATATGACCGCCTAAATATAACCGAACATTAGCTTGAACTCTAAACTTATGGAAATATCGCAAAAAGTTCTTTGTGCGCTACGCCTCTTCAGTCCGCACAAACTCTTCGCAAACGCCGCGAGCGCTTCACTTCTTCATTGTTGCCAAAGCGAGTCGTCGCATGAATGTGGCGATGGACCGCGCGGCTGGCGTCACGTCGAAATTTAACTGCAGTGGCATTGGTGGGCGCCAATTTTGACATTTGCAGATAAATTTAAGATTTATTTAAATGAGTTCTTGCCAACTTTAATTTACAAGGCGGAAGCCGGATGGGCAACCCACACAATTAAAGAAAATTAAAAGATGAAAGAAGTGAATGCTGAAATATTTTTATATATTTTTGAACCCAGTAGTGAATGTTTTTACTTTTTCTTCTTTTTTATTGGCGTAGATACCGCTGAAAAGTTCGCACGATAGGGAGTCTCCTTGTCTGAAACCTGGTTGGGTTCTCAATGGTCCTTCCCGATCCTGACGAAGCTTTTGGTGTTGCTGAACGTCGGCTTACACAGCCGTATCTTCACTGCAACAAGAAAGTGGTCCGAATCAATGCTAGGACCTCGGATCGTACGCACATGCCTTCCGGATATCATAACATGATCGATCTGATTGGTGGCTTTTCGATCCGGAGACAGCCAGGTAACTTGAGGAATTCCATGTGCTGAAATATAGGTTTAGGAGCCCGGTCCGGGGAAATCGGTCAGCGTCAACCCATTTGTGTATGTTTCATCATGTAAGCTGAATGGTCGGTAAATTGTGCGAAAGACCTTCCTTTTAATTAGTATGATTTATTTGAACTGCCTTAAAGTCTGTCTTCGAGACGAGGCTGCCGAGGTTTTTGCAAGTTTTTTTCTGTAACATTTGGAGTAAATCTTTATGCCTACAAGAAATTGCGAAAAACTCTTTCAGGTTCATACCGAGCTAATAGTCTCCTTTAATAGGGATTAAGGGTGAAGAAAGATTCAGTACTGTCATGAACCAGACAGAGTATTTTATTCGAGCGATTAGATATCGGTACAATTGTTGTCTGACAATATATACTTTCTCTAAAGAACCTTTAGGAATGTCAAAACCGAATGGTAGTCATATAACTGCACCTCGACTCTTTAAGTTTCAGATATTTTAGTTACTTTTCGCTCATTTTTAAAAAATGTCCAATCGAAGTGTTCTAATGGAAAAAGTCTTTTTCTTTATTGGTTACATGCCGAGTTTACACAAGCGCGCCAGTCGTTCTTCCTTTGGCGCCAATTGGAGATTCCAAGTGTAAGCTGGTCCTCCTACAGCGCGCCAGTCGTTCTTCACTTTCACTTCCTTCTCCTTTCACCCGGTTTTTCCAACGATGTGGAGGTCTTTCTATTCCTCTGCTTCCCCCAGCCGGTACTGCGCCGAATACTCTCAGAGCTGAAGTGTTTTCATCCATTCGGACGTAGGAAGAAGTCCTTAGAGAAATTTTTATTATATATAACCGGTTTTGAGGATCTATTTTGAGGCTGTTCAGACATGTACCAATTAAATCGTTATTTATGAGTGAGAGAATTGAAACAAATATGTAGTTTTTTTCAAGATTCAAAATTCAATGTCACATATATTAAGAATTGACTATGTTTTTAGAACGAAACGTCTTATCTTCGATGGTTGCTATACCGATAGTTTTGAGTTCGAGATCCATATATACTTCCGAATAACCTTTTTCTGACTATATAGATAGATATAGCCTGTAAATGGGGTACTGACACAAAATAAAATGAGATTTCGATATCGAAATGCTTTAGATTTTCCAGTGTTTCCCCTAAAGCATCGCTTTTCTGAACTCTTCCAAACATAAATTATAATAATTAGAAGTAAAGAAAGAATTCAAACCGAGATCTTATCAACATGAACGTGATTTAAGCAAAGCAAATTATCGTATTGGGCATCAATAACCTCAAAAAAAGTGTATAAAAATGATTTCGGTTTTCTTTGATAGATCCACATTTTATATTGTTCCCATAGCCCGAAGGTTGAGCAGATTTTACAATTACGACTACTTACTAACTCTTGACAGGCGGGGAGATTGATTTAATAGTAAGACATGAAGTCGACAGCCAATCATCTAAACACCTTCCGAGTGCAGAAACTCCTCTTATCAATTGTAATATTATATAATACTTGTATATTAAAGATTTTGTAAGAGATCGTGTCTCTGAAGTATGATATAAAAAATTAAAAATGTATATCATTTTTATGAACGACGCGGAGCCATTGGAGAAGAGGTACAGATGGATCGAGGTTAAGAGGAAGTGTTGGTGGTCCAATCTTCTGTCGAGAGCTCTCCATCAATTTTAGCTTCTAGCTACCAGATCATTGTCTTTCAAGCAGAGTCGGCTGTCAACAAGGAAGCAGTATATGCTTCCTTCAGAAAGGCGTGCGATAGCCGAGCGATTATTCTGGCTTTGAGCTCGCTGCATGTGTGCTCAAAAGTAGTCAAGGAGTGCATATCTTCATTAGTAATAGCATCAAGTTTCTTTCATATTATACTTGTTTTGGTGTCAAGGCACAACGAAATCGCCGGAAACTGCAAAGTCAGTAGGTAGAGCACCACTACCCCAACATCATCCGACTGGAAGCGAGTTGGTTGCACCATGTCTTCTTGGGCTTTAGCGCTGTTATGGATATCCCGAAAGCTCCGCAAGCGCTAATCAGCTACTAGAACTTGACGACAGCGAGATCGTTTTGGCCCGTACCGTGAACCATAAGAGGTTCTCTGAACTACTTACTTTTAACAAAGTCATTCTCACCGCAATTGTAGGTGTTCTGATTAGGCGCCGTCCACTATGCTTAAATTGGGTGCGGCTAAATATTTTATTGGAAACTTTTCGCAAAGCAGTGTGAAAGAAGACTAGGATCCAATATGTAGACACTTCCTCCACTATTACGTGACTTTTGCCAAACTGAGATTCAAATATCTCGATAGACACACCTAAACGGTGAACCTAGCGAAGTGGCTGTGATTGATACTAACCGCCTCAATAAATCCGTGGTAAGCTCAAAACGCTTACTCGAGCTATGATAATCTAATGAACCATTTTTTTCGTAATTTTTGGGAACTAAAAAGGACCAATATTTACAGTAAAGATCCGTCAAAGGATCAAACCACACGACCTACATAGTTTTTAAAGTGTTTCACTTGTTCATATATTTTTGTTTACTTTTCAATTTACAGTTAATAAGAGAGTGTGGAGATTCGGAGAGATATAATTTCTTCGAAAAGCCGAGTATCAATAAAGTCAAATTCAAAACCGTTATTCGTTTCAAACCCCTAACTACAAAGCGACTGAGCATGAATCATTTGTGGTCCAACTTCGCCCACATTTGCCAACCGCAAACTTATGTTGGGTATAAATCTGTGCAGTCATACCGCTCTATACCGATTAAAGCACTGTTTCTAAAGCTTTCTGTGAAGAGTCAGTCTGTGCAAATAGATTCGAACTGCATTTGTGCGCTAAATTCAATAAGGATTAAAAGCCGCTGTCCAAAAATATTTTCTATTTATTTAGCGCGCCAATGTGTCTGCTTCCGTTTGTTTGTCTGCCATTGCAATTGTAAGCGCCCAGCACACACACACATACATACAAACAGATAAAAAATTATTTCAATATGCAGCAGAGCAACCATTAATATACATATGTATGAATGCGTGAGTGTGTTTGTGTTTGTGCGTTTACATAGTTGCACAAACATTTCTCATTACAAATATGAAAGGTAGCGCGCTGCGTTGCGAGCGTGTTGGCCTGCCAATTGGGTCAAGTGACAGCGACATGGATGATTGCCAGCAAAAATTTTGCTGAAAAGCTGCGCTTCAAGCGCACACACACAAGAAAAATATATAACTTTATAGCGTTTTGCTTACAACATAAAGAAGTTTGTGGAAAATGTTCAAACACAGACACACATATTTATAGATACTTACACACATACACACATTTATATTATTTTCTATTGAAATTTTTAAACTTTTTGCGTTCCAACTGCGTCGCTGCGATTTTCCAACACAATTCACGCAAATAGTAGCACAGACACACACACACATACACATACACAACTAAATTGAAAAGTAGACATTTACAATGAAAGAATGCGCAAATGCAACTTATGGATACAAGAAGAAACAAATAACCATTGTCAAGTGAGTAAATCCTGACAAAACAGCATAACCGCATAAAACCGTTATAAATTGAAATAAAATTAGAAATAACAACAAAAAGCGTTAACTTCGGCAGCACTGAAGCTATAATAACCTTCACAAATGAAAAAGTTTTTTATAAGAACTTGATTTGGATCGGTGTGTTTGTATGGCAGCTATATGATATAGTGATTCGATCTGAACAATACCTTCAGATATTATAGCATTGTCTTGTGCAATAATCCTTGCCAAATTTAGTGAAGATTTAATGACAAATAAAAAAGTTTTTCATATCAAAACTTCATTTTGATCAAGCAGTTTGTATGGCAGCTATATGTTCTAGCGGTCCGATCTGAACAATTTCTTCGGAGAATGCACACTTACTTTGAGTAATAATACACACCGAATTTGGTGAAGATACCTTGGCAAATAAAAAAGTTTTCCATACAAGCACTTAATTCCGATCGTTCAGTTTGTACGGCAACTATATGCTATAGTCGTGCAATAACAGCGATTCCGATAAATGAGCGACTTCTTGAGAACGAAAGGATGTGTGCAAAATTTCAGATCGATATATCAAAATCTGAGGGACTAGTTGGCGTATATAGAGATCGACAGACGGAGATGTCTAAATCGACTCAGCTCGTCCCGTTGATCATTTGTACCAGCACGCAGTGCAGAAAATATGGCAGCCGTAGCTGAGAGTGTACACGAAGACCTTGGATGGTCGATTCGGCGCCGTTTACACCAACACGGACTGACGTATGGAAGGACTTGGCGCATTTTACGTCGATATCTTAAATTGAAAGCGTACAAAATGCAGTTTCTGCAAGAACAGAAGCCGGTCGAAATCGTTTCGACTTAAGAGCTCTTGAAAAGTTCCAAGAAGATCCGATGTTTTCGAGCCAAATTTTGTTCAGCGATAAGGCCTATTTCTAGCTCTATGGATATTTAAACAAACAAAATTGCCGCATTTGGGATGAAGAGCTACCTGAAGAGCAATTCAAGAGCTGTCACTTCATCCAGAAAAAATAAAGGTTGGGTGTGGTTTCTGAGAACATCAGTCCATATTTTTTCAAAAATGATGCTGGTTAGAACGTAAGTGTCAATGGCGACCGTTACCGCGGCTTGATAACCGACTATTCGATGCCTGAAATTGATGCTCATGATTTCGACAATATTTGGTTTCAACAAGACGGCGCCACTTCCTACACATCGCATCAATCAATGGATTTATTGAGAGAACACTTCGGTGAGCAGATAATTTCACGTTTTGGGCCGGTCGTTTGGCCACCAAGATCGTGTGACATTACACCGCTAGACTTTTTCCTGTGTGAAGATGTTGAGTCTAAAGTCTATGTGGCCAATCTCGCTACGATTCTGGCCTTGAAGCAAACTATCACGCTTGTCATTCGCTAGTTACCATTCTAAATACTCGAACGAGTCATCGAAAATTGGACTCAACCGATGGACCATCCGCGGCCAACATTTGAAGGAGATAATATGCAAAAAGTAAATGTCAAAAAATGTTCTTTCGAATCATAATAAACATTTCCCTTTTAAATTTGAAGTTTCTATGTTTTTTCTTTAAAAAAGTAGGAAAGCTCGAAACTTTCACCACTTTATACCATTTGTCGGTATTATACCTCGGCTGGACTTAAAAACTGGATCCTTCCACGTACAAAAAAAATTACCCACATTTTTTTAGTGAATCTAAATTGGTCTTCTTTGGTTCTCGGTCATTCGAGAAAAAAATCATCTTTCATTGTTTCTTCGACTGCCAACTATGTGGGAGGTATCAGCGCAATGGAAACTGACAACTTGACAGCTGACAACACATGACAACGAATTTCGGTTTTTGTCATTTTAGTGTCATTAAATTTGGCAAACTGAGAACCAGGCATAAGTCCGTTAGTCTATCACTCTCATGTAACTTGAATGCCTTTTATTGTTTAAAAGCTTCAGGAAACAATGTCTAACGATACAATAAAACAAATGAACTACCTTTTCGTAATAAATATACTTTCTATTCATATAATATTGTATTGACTCCCCGAAATTTTTGTGCAACAAAAAATCACTTAGGCGGATAATAAATCTGGGCTCTTGTCAGTGCCCATAAAATGGTTAATTAGGCAGCATAACAATGAGGCACGCTAAAATTAAACCAGCTACACTCAACCCAACAGCAACAACAACTGCTACTCAGAAATAATTATGTAAGAAGCAATAAATCACCGGAACCATACAAAAGCTTCTTGATTGCATTCCTTGTTATGTTGAGTAGTTCAATATCCTTTCACCAAACACTACTTGACTTGATTTTCCCTGCCCATTTGGCAAACAGTAAAAGCAATTAATAGCCAAGGCAATTCTTAAGATGCCAACAACAACAATACGACTACTACGCACAGAGTTGCTCAGCGCTTGACGCTTGGCGTTGGTAATGAGGCGGCAAAATGGCTGCTCGCCACAATACTCAGTACTTCGGTGCTCGGTTATTAAGTATCAGAGTGCTAAATACCAGCGTAACGGTATATTGTTGCATGCAACTGATTAGTTGTTGCCGAATGCTTGGCTTACCGCTCAGTGCGTGCAACTGCATTGTGCCGAGATTTATGCCGGTCTTGTGCTGCTCAGATTGCCGCCGATACTGGGGCACTGCCGGACAGGTCTGCGTGCTTGCCATGTAAATTGAGAGTGGCGGTGGCAATGCAATTTCATTTGGATATCTCAGCGTCTCAGCGTTGATATTGGCAACACGTACGTTGCAGTTTCAGCTTTGCACTTGTAAGTGGCAATTAATTTATATACCCAATCTGAATGCATTGTGTGCCGTTTCAAAGGAGGCATAATTGTTTTTCCCTTTTTGGGCACTGAGGAGGAGGCTTTGTTAGCAAAGCAGGTTCCTTACAAACTGTTATTTAACGGCTCATATCTTGGAAGTGTGATGGTCAAAAGATGAAGTTTTCAACCTAAGGAAATTAATTAGTAGAAGTTCACTTTTCCGCCAGCCTTTTGACAGTTATGGCCAACAAGTTTCAGAAAATTTTCCCGAGCTTGTCAATTTTCCTAGGCTGCCCAAAAGAAGCATTACTCGAGTGGTTTCACTAAGCTGTATCCCGAACTTGCCAGGAATCATTCGAAATCAAAGAAACAGCGAAAAGAATGTACATCTTTGAGCGATCGTGATTCAAAGCTATATAGTGGTCAAGGCTTTCGGCTAGATATCATCTTAAGTAGAAGGTTTTACGAAGAAAAACATCTTTTTTGAGCTACCAAATACACTAAAAAATTTCGACTACAATTTAAAAACTAAGCGCTAAACTAAAATATAAAACTCTAATTTGGCACAGGCGATCCTATTAACAAGGGGCACCTATGGGCTAAATATTTTTAAAAAGTAGGCGTGCCCCCGACCTCGATGTGGTTTATCGCACATATCTCTTAAACCTCTTACCCTCTACAATAACCAAATTTGCTCACGACAAATTCCTATAGTCCTCCTATCGCCACTGTAAAAATGGCTGAAATCGGAAAATAAGCTCAATTAATTGAAGGGCCAGCCTTGGAAGAGAATGTTCTGCGCATGATTGGTAATATACGACCTCGAAGTAATGATGGTCAACAGTGACGTGGGAGCCAAGTCGCGAATGCGACGGTTGTTTGTTTGATAACAGGAGATATTTCGTCTTATCCTCGTTCACTACCAGACTCATATGCTTTGCTTCTTTATCCAACCTGGAGAAAGCACAACTAACGTCGCTGTTATTAAGGCCAATGATATCGATCAAATTCAGACCTCCCGGCATAAAGGCAGCTCCCTTTCGTGCTGCCAAAAGTAGCTGTGAAATCGACGAAGAGGTAGTGTGTGTCGAGCGTCTTTTAACGGGTATTTTCCAAGTTCTGGTCAATAGTAGATTTTGCAGGCCACACTGATAAGGTCCAGTCAATTTGTTGACGATGGGCTTTAATCTTTGAAACAGTACGCTCGATAGAACTTTATATGCGATGTTGAGGAGGCTTATCCCACGGTAGTTGGCGCAGATCATGAGGTCTTCCTTTTTGTGGATTGGACAGAGCACACTTGAATTCCAATCGTAGGGAATGCTTTCGTTTGATCATACTCTACAAAGAAGTTGATGCGTTCTCCTTATCATTTCTTCGTCGCCGTGTTTGAATAGCTCGGCCGGCAAACCATCGGCCCGCCGCTTTGTTGTTCTTCATGGTCGGGCAATGGAACGTCTGCTTCATCGTCATCGATTGGAGAATCGGGTTCTCCATCTCCTGGTGTTATGCTTTCACTGCCATTCAGTAGGCTGGAGAAGTGTTCCTTCCATAATTTCAGCATGCTCTGGCCATCAGTCACTAGATCACGTCTGCGGGTTCTGGAGTATGCTTGATACCTTCTATTAGTTGTCGCATCTTTTCGTAGAATTTTCAAATATTAGCCCAGTCGGCCAGCTTATCAAGCTCTCGTACTCATGCACTTCGACCTCTCTCTTTTTTTGTCTGCAGATACATATAAACGAGTACATCTTTCGACCTTTTCGGAAACCAATGGTTTCCCCACAGTTCTGGGCTCCACAGTTCTCTTATGTAATAATGCTATGATCGATCAAAATCAATATAAGTATCTGTATACCCTGAACAGGGTATATTAAGTTTGCCCTACATAATATGTATTTAAGTAATCAGCATGATGAGCTGAGACGATTTAGTCATGTCCGTCTGTCTGTCCGTCTGACAGTCTGTCCATCTGTTCGTCTGTCAGTCTGTCTGTATATAGTATATGATCTAGTCCCTCAGTTTTTGAGATAGCGATTGGAAATTTAGCATACGTCCTTGGCTTCCCAAAACGCTGCTCATTTGTCGGAACCACCGATATCGGACCACTATAGCTTAGAACTGCCATACAAACAAAGCGATCAGAATCAACTTTTTCATTTTGCGAGATATCTTCTTCGAAATCTTGCTTGGATCATTATCTAAGGCATTAATGTAATCGCCAAAGAGATTTCTCAGGTCGGATCATTATAGGTGATGGAATCACCTTTGTACATATATGTGAAGGGTATTATAGCTTCAGTGCAGCCGAAGTATTTTCTTGTTTTTACCCAAAAAACAATACTCTCGACTCCTACAACTACACAGAACTACAATGCGATCTAACATACTTTCCACGGCGGACGCTCAGAGCGGTGTCTACACACTCACTCACTCTCCGACACACATACATGCAAACACTTGGTCCGTCAGCCGATTGTACAAGTATCCACTTCGACGTGCAACATTTACGGTGTCAAGAGGCATTCGCGCCCATTTCTTAACACACAAAATAACTATGTAAAACAACAACAATAAAAATCAACACCGACAAATGAAAACGAAAAAATAAATAAAGAAGCAGCGAAAAAGAAAAAAAAAACACGAAAAAAGCACACACATAATATAAATGGAAAATAGCCACAAGCGCCGGATGCTAAAGCTGAGCAGCTGGAAGCAGCATAACGTTGCATTTCCTTTCGGCTGCTCGTGTGGCGTGTTTGTTTGTTGCAAGCGCCAGAGAATGGCGCAAACACGTTTGTTAATTCAACTCAAGCCTTCAAGGCAATTTGCACGTTCATATCGCGTCACTCCAGTGCTCGTCGACTCACACGACGGGCGCGCACAAACACACCTACACACATATAAACACACACACATCACACACACATCTGGCTGGTGACATAGAGTCCTCACATAGCGATCGCTTGGACAACGGAGCTGCCATTTGCGCTGCTATTATATCAACGAGGGGCCCGCGGGCTTGCACGGACACATATGTAAATATGTATGAGTGTCTGTACGGCTATGTGTGTGTGTGTGTAGAAGTAAGTGCTTTGCATGAGCATGCATGGCAGTGCTTTCGCTATCGTTTGTTGAAGGAATATGCTAAAAAAACTTAGGACGCCCACTTTTTCAAAAAATGGCGTCCAAATATGCGCGATCCTTTGGACGGGCTTAGTTATGACACTTTATAAGATTTTGTGGGCGTGGCAGTTAGCCGATTTTGCCCATCTTCGAACTTAACTTTCTTATGGAGCCAAGGAATTTTTCAGTGGACCTTACAAGCTCACATCGACAAACAAACACACACATGCATACATATTTACATATGTACATACATACATTCATATATTCACCTTCATACGCTTACCTACACACATATGCTTACATGCATGTAAATGTGTGTCTATGCATATGCAATCGTATTGGTGGCAAGTCTTTATGCTGTCATCTCCTCGGGTTAGTCAGGTCATCGCTATGGCATTAAGTTGGCTATAAAAGGTAAAATGAAAGAATAAACAATTCAAAGGATGTGCTTTTCTTTTTCCATTTTTCGAGTTCACTCGCTCTTTATTTTGTGCCTTTTCGTTAAGTTGAACTAAAAACTTTTGGCCTTTCACTTTTCAAGCGGATGCATTAAGCGCCATTTAAAGGGTTCCATATTATTATTTAGCAATTAGGATTAAGTGGTTGCCACATTATGGGAAAGTAGTTATTATAGCAAATCGAAAATGGTCATAAAAGGTCTAGTGAACATAAACCCATTATTTTTGCATTAAATTGGAAGGTTTCATTTAGCGTAGTTAGTGTGAACCGATTTAGATCAAAGCATGCAGGACTTTGTCCAATAACTTGTTGTCATTTCGAAGACAATTTCATAATACCCCTCTCATAAAACCTTCCCCACTATTGGAAAAAAAGCTGGGATTTTAAGGTGGTTGCATAAGATAGTTCCAATCAAGTTTCCCGATCTTCTGTTTACCCCAAACTACGCCGCACCAATATGGTCGCCTGGATGCAGTGAAACACAGACGAAGAAGCTGCAAACTTGTAAGAATACTGCACTCCGGTCTACGACAGGATGCCTCTTGATGGCTCCCATCGAACACCTGCACAGTAAGGTCCATTTAAGGAGCATAATAAACTCCTCCTCTAGCTATTCTCTAGGATGGCTTTCGCAAAAATTATTCCTGCAGTCACCTGCTTGGAGTGGAACCGCCTCCTAGGAGCATCAAGATGTCCTTGCTTCCTTCCTCATCGACGACATTAAACATTACGCCCACCAAACTTTGGACGCAGCTAACTTTTGACAAGCACTGAGCGCCATTCACAGTGGAGCCATTAACACTTTTACCGAAAAACCTCTCAGTGAATGGCGTAATTGTAGTCAAACCAACATCCATTGCAGACAAAGAGCTCGAGTTGCCGCGAAAAACGAGTGTGACCTTTGCGCAGCTTCGTTGTGGACACTGTAGAAGATTAAGCTCCTACTTATCCACAATAGACTCTGACATATCGAATATGTATCCAGCGTGCAATGAGTCCCCGCGTGATACTAGCCAACTCTTTGCATGCCCGGCTAAACCTACTCATTCCACACGCTGCTCCCTTTGGTCCGACCTCGTCGAAATAGCACGTTCCCTGGTCTACCGTTGCAATATCGATATATCGATCAATCTATCTTGAAGCATGTTCGTCCTCAGCCACGTTTTCATGCGACGAAGTGTCGGCAAAGAGCGTTCAGAGCTCACATTCGTCACAGGAATGGTGCAGAATATGCGAATAAAACTATGAATTATGTGGTCTACATCGCAGTTCTTCAACGTTTCCAATGAAGTACTCGGTAACTTATTGTTTCTGCCCCCAATGGCACTGCCAGTGATCCACTTTACCTTTGACCTTCAAACGTCGCACGACGTTGTCATTATTCAAAAGGCCTTTGAATCTACCTCAAGCAGTCAATAAGATTTTCCATATCTTTGGTTCTCAAAGCGCATACTTTTTCAAATTTCCCCCAATTACGCCCTCTGAAGCTGCCACTCCCATCATTGACGCAACACTTAATTAAGCAATTTTAGTACGAATCTTTCTAATGGCATATAGTGTAACCCGATCATACATTTACAACGCGAGATATAGATTACTCAAGCTATTCTTCTCCTTTACTAGCTGATGAACTACCAGGAAAGCCACCTGAGAACCGCTATCGGTAGAATAGAAGCGGGTGGGTGCTCCCGTATCCTCCTGTGTTCTACTACTACTACAATAGCTGGGCTTCGCGGAATCTTAGCCAACGCTGGGCCAGCAACGGTGCATGCGCTGTCGCTAAATCCTTTTGGCGATCGATCGCAAGAGATCTAGTGAACTCTTTGCCCTCAGCTAAGGCCAGCACCTCCCCAGTTGTGGGACATTTAACAGACCATTGCTTTCTTGGCGTCCATGCTGTTACGTTGGGAATCGTGCCAGACGCCATCTGCAGAAGCTGTATGTAAGAGATGAGGTGGAAACAACCGAAAAAATCCTTCTTGACTATCCCGCGTTTGGGAAGTCAAGACGTAAATACTTGGAAGAGCATACCTTCAGACATCCCACCAAACTGACCGAAGGGGAAATTAAACGCCTCTAAGCTCGAACACTGGAGTTCTTCTTTTCTAAGGCTTCACAAAGGGCTACATATGGCAGTCCACGTGCAATCTTTGATCAGCCGTCTAACCGAACCTTAACCTAACGTAGAGTAACAATCATTATAACCAAAAAAAACTGTAGCTCTCTTCGATTCGCCGCTTTTCTGCTCGCTATGCTTGTGCTATACTATATTTTATGGTCATAAGGATTAGATCCCATATAACAACGACAAATATATTGAGTTAATTTAAATACTGAATATTATTTCATTAAAGCTTGTCTGCTATTATGTCTCTATTTGAGTTTTCCAGTTGTTTGTTCGATTCGCCACTTTCCAAGTTCTAGTGAATCTGAAGCCATTATGATTACGATTACTAATATGTTAACTCTAGATTGATAAATGTTTGATGTGAAGAAGTTAGTACTGTTAGACAAACAAGCAAAGAAAAGATTTCATATTTTCCGATATTTCAAATAAGATTTTTAATATTTTTTTTTTCTTAGTGTGTCATAAAGGTTGTTATAAAGGCACATAAAGCATGCACAAATTACAGACTTGCAATTTTCGCAGAAATCACCTGCAATTATTTCGAAAGTGAAAGTATCAAGGAAATTTCTGATTGACCTTAATTTCATGTCTACGTAAAACTCACTAAATGAAAGGTAACACGGAGATAATTACACTAAGAGGGAACCATGTCCAAATTACTGCACAGTAATCACCACATGACCTGTCAACCTATATGCACACATACGCTATCAGAGCACAAGTACGGTCTTGTAGTTGTTTAAAAGACATGGCACTTTACACTCGACATAAGAAGGTTAGCTGATGCTTAACTCGGAAATTAAAAGGGACTTAACGTCTTGTCAGCAACTTCGAAAGTCATAAAGGACTCGTTTTGAGTACTTGAGTTAAAATCAACTTCCGATGACAGTTACCAAACCTGAAGTCTGGCTCGATAATATAATGCCAGCTTCTTTCCATTGTGGCTTTTCTCAAGATCCTTTAGCCTGTTTGGTCATATAAACACATGTGGTACTTAGTTATAGGACTGATCAAGATCTCGACCACAAAATTTCTTAGTGATTAATTCTTACGATTTTGACGTATTAAAAGAACTGAATTTATTGTCAGATGTGGTCTCAACAAACATCGAGGGAATGGCTCTATATATCACATTTTCATGAAGAGTGCGATCTATCCATCACATTTCAGTCAAGATGATGGTCATATCTTCTAGTAAAACAAAAAATCAGTTAACCCATGTTCTTTTTCAGGACTGCAATCTTATAAAAATTGTTTCCATTAAAGAACCAAGCCTGCCGTTCCACGAAGTGTAGCGCACAAAAATGCCACAAGCGAAGCTCAGTCAAAGGGAAAAGCACAGCGTTGAAGGAAGGCGATAATTAAAGTGACAACAAGGTAAACAATGTGAGAAACAATGGCTGCAGTGAGCCACTGCACACCGTGGCACCGTGCAAAGTCGTTAGAGTTGCCCTCAGGCAGTCGGAGGTGAATATTAGAGACGTGTATGCCGCCATCGTTATACTTTGAAACATAGAGACAAGCATGTCGTTGATATAAAGACCTCGGGTTAGAGCACGTTTCGCTTTCAGCTTCTCAAACTGTAGTTTTATGGGTGTTAAAAAGGCAAATGCTCGAGAGGAATTTGGAAATTATAAGTGATAGATTCGCAATTCTATTAAACCGAAATCGATTAATGTGCCTACAAAGTTTCTAAAATATACTAATACGAAGCAAACCTATCTTTTCTTCTAGAAGTAAAGGAGTATGCACAGAGCGGGTTCAAGTATTGTATTTAGAATTTAAATCGCCTGCGATGATGGTGGGGTGTTGAAGAAGGAGAAGATGTCGAGAGAGGTTTTATCTGAGGGAATATAAATCATGATTAATCCTGTGCCTGCGTGAATTGAGGACGATCGACTTATTTTCGAGAAGTTGGACGAGTTTAGTCTTTTTCGAGAGTGGAGAGCCTTTTGGCGTTCTATTTGAGTATCTTCAGGCCACGGTTCAATCCTGAAGAGGGTGGGTATGATGACAAACTGACCGAACAAAATCAAGATAAATATCTTTTCTCATTCATAAACTTTTTGAGAATTACAAGCATGGAAAACAGTACCAACCAATTAGTTAATAACATATGTGATTCGCCTAAAAATATGCAACGAAAATTTATTAAACTAACCCATAAAAATAATTTCGCTTTCGCACATGTATTTTTCCATAAATTAACGACAATTTTTTCAACTAGAAAATTACTTCTCCACGCAGCTGTGTCCACATATGTACATCCAGACCTATGTAACTGAATTTCAAAATTAATGCCCAGAGAGCATTTCAAAAATGCTGAAAAGTGTTAATTAAACATTCATATTGAGTAACCAAAGAGGAAATTATGAAACACAGGTGCCAAGCACACTTACATTGACACACCCAAATACACGTCCTTACACATACATTCACATACAAACACTTACTAATAAATAAATCGCAGAAACCGCAATTATGTTGAAGAAATGTAGCAACAACAACAGCAGTGCAGCCGCCGCAACCACACGTGCATGCAGTCTGCGGTTGCTACGTGACGTGAAGTCGAAAGTAAAATTTGACGGAAGATTTTGGCGAATATTTATGACTGCAAGTGCTCTTGGGACGTGACGCATGGCAATGGCGTGCCAGCCGCGCCGTTTTCCTAATATTTTCACCGGAATAAAATGCCGCTATTTATTGCGCATCACTCTGCTCCAGCCCTCCAGCATTAGGCGAGTGATGGAGACAGATATTACTCGGAACTATCTAAGAACATTTTATTATTCGTCAAATGATAGGCAGCGCAGGCTTCTTCGGTCCCTTTACAATACGGCTCTCCATGATTAATTCACACACTGAACTTTTGATGAACTCTAATTTGGGGGGCTAGAATGATTTATACACGAGAATTATGACGGAAGTATTGCTCTATTTCAACTGCAACTTTAATTTGACCGCATAAGGCGGCCTTAAAAATGATTTAGGGTTTGGGATCTTTGACTCAGGCAAATAGACCCTGAGTCACTATATTCCTCGTTCATCCAGAGTCTTTAAATGAGAGTTTTTAACAAGCCTACTTGTGGAACATTAACAAGCCCAAGAGGTCTTCCTCTTCCTCTGCTTCCCCCGGCGGGTACTGCGTCGAATATTTCAGAGATGGAGTGTTTTCATCCATTCAGACAACATGACCTAGCCAGCGTAGCCGCTGTATTTTAATTCGCTGAACTATGTCAATGTCGTCGTATATCTCGTACAGCTCATCGTTCCATCGAATGCGATATTCGCCGTGGCCAATGCGCAAAGGACCATAAATCTTTCGCAGAACCTTTCTCTCGAAAACTCGTAACGTCGACTCATCAGTTGTTGTCATCGTCCAAGCATCTGCACCATTTAGCAGGACGGGAATAATGAGTGACTTATAGAGTTTGCCTTTTGTTCGTCGAGAGAGGACTTTGCTTTTCAATTGCCTACTCAGTCCGAAGAAGCACCTGTTGGCAAGAGTTAACCTGCGTTGGATTTCCAGGCTGACATTGTTGGTGGTGTTTATACTGGCTCCAAGATGCACGAAATTATCTACAACTTCAAAGTTATGACTGTCAACAGTGACGTGACAGCCAAGTCGCCAGTGCGACGACTGTTTGTTTGATGACAGGAGACATTTCGTCTTACCCTCGTTCACTGCCAGACCCATTTTCTGTGCTTCCTTGTCCAGTCTGGAGAAAGCAGAACTTAGGGCGCGGGTGTTGAGGCCGATGATATCAAAATCATCGGCGTCCGCCACAAATTGGCATACACCAGACTCTTATAAAGATTGTACCTGTCGATTAAGTTCTGCAGCTCGAATTATTTTCTCCAGCAGCAGGTTGTAGAAGTCGCACGATAGGGAGTCGCCTTATCTGAAACCTCGTTTGGTATCAAACGGCTCGGAGAGGTCCTTCCCGATCCTGATGGAGCTTTTGGTCTTGCTCAACGTCAGTTTACACAGCCGTATTAGTTTTGCGGGGTTACCAAATTCAGACATCGCGGCATAAAGGCAGCTCCTTTTCGTGCTGTCGAAAGCAGCTTTGAAATCGACGAAGAGATGGTGTGTGTCGATTCTTCTTTCACATGTCTTTTCCAAGATTTGATGCATAGTGAATATCTGGTCAGTTGTAGATTTTCCAGGCCTAAAGCCACACTGATAAGTTCCAATGAGTTTCTTGACGGTGGGCCTTAATCTTTCACACTGTAAGCTCGATAGACCCTTATATGCGATGCCCCCTCAGCTTATCCCACGGTAGTTGACGCAGGTTGTGACGTGCGCCTTGTTGTGGGTTAGGCTAAGCACACTTAAATTCCAATCGTCCGGCAGGGTTTCGTCCGACCATATTTTACAAATAAGCTGATACATGCTCCTTATCAGCTACTCGCCGCCGTGTTTGAATAGCTCAACCGGCAATCCATTGGCCCCGCCGTTTATTCTTCAGACTGATAATTGCTATTCGAGCTTCTTTGTGGTCGGGCAATGGAACGTCCGCTCCATCGTCATTGATTGGGAAATCGGGTCCACATTCTCCTAGTATTATGATTTCACTGCTATTCAGTAGGTTGGAGTAGTGTTCCCTCCATAATTTCAGTTTTGAGTAGGCTAGGTTAGGTTAATCTGGTGGGCTAATAGTGATGATAAGGATGCCAGTTTTAACAAGTTAAGTGGCCTCATGTCTTATAAAGTGTGGCCCTTAACTGCTTGAAGCACTGCCTTGCGAATGAAGAACTTCCTAGTAAGAGATGCTTTATTGTTTCCCTACTGCATTGCTGCAAACATTTCCTGCTGTATTCTCGATTCCATCTCTCTTTGACCTTCGTTATCATGTACCAGGTACCATGCTCCTGTCCAAATTATCGCACAGACAGTGTATGTGTTTACCACTGGCGATTATTTGTTCGAATGACAGCCGTTCCCCACTTTTGGCAATCACATCCACTACCACATAGTCCACTATAATTTTGTGACCTGTCACTCAGTAGAACTAAAGTCGTTTGTTCTTGGCGACGATCTCACCTACCCTGCTGCCCTGCTTACTAAGACACTTCGGACCGATATATGAAACAAGGTCTTGCCTTGTTTGCTGTTTGGCTCTTCACATCTATATCAACTGTACCTGGTATCTGCTCAAACTCGTATCAGGTTACCTACTTTTTTACGTAAAATAGAAAGATACATATATTTCAGAGAGACTTCAGAAAACAGTTCCGTTATCCAGTGATTCCCTAAGATTAAGAATCTACACAGCTCTCACAGGTCTAAAGCAACCAATCTATACATTTTATTGTTCTCTGGTGGTAAACATTTTATCGAACACTCCATAACTTACGTCCACTGGCGCAATTTTCAAAATGGCCTCACCACAACGCATTGTATTGCCTTCGCTAGCAGTGCCAACATATGACCTCCTCATATGTGGACCTAAGCCCAATGTTAATTTGTTAAAAAAATGTTCTAATTGCAATATAATGATGGGTTTTCAGCTTTTATGGGAAACCGTTAAATGTGGAACCACTTAGAATTCACATTTGTGGCTTTGTCTTGGCGGCTCCTGCGCTATAATTCATACCGAAGGAGCAGCTGCCTTTAACAACAAACACACTGACACTAACACATACATATGTAGACTCGTGTGCGTTACTTGGCGTGCCTCGCAGCCGCACTTAATAGACCCATTAGGTTAATATGTATGTATAATGCATTTTGTATAGCCATTTATGACAGAAACATAAACAAACCGCGCCGCATAATGTTCGCTGGAAAGTTAAGAACAGCTGTTGCAACACGGCAACTTTCACACCAACTCTAAACTGCATAACGGTGATTTATGTGCATGTATTTACACTACATATATATTTATATATATGTATAATGTGCTGGTGCATGTGTGTTTGTGTGTGTGAATATTTCGAAGCGACGCCGCAAATTACTTTAACCGGCATCCATAAACACTTTCGTGGGAAACTTATGTTATAGTCCGGTGCGTACGACTACCGTTCGTAACAATCACATAAATTATTCCGCACAACGAATTAGAAAGTCTCGGAAAACTCCTTTTTATTACTTTACTTTACGTCATGTCTGTTTAAACTGGCAGGTAACAGACAATATGTAACGCAACATTTGTAAGTTGAAATGAGTTGAGTGTGCAAGAAGCGAGGTTATGTATACAATTTATAACGCCTGCAGGGTTCGAAAGTCTAAATCAGACTGGAAATTAAATAGAATCTTTGGTAAGTGAGAGTTCTTTTGAACTGAGGAGACAATTGCGGAGAAAGAAAGTTACGTGATGGACAAAATGGCACTCCTTAAGGGATACCTTTGCTTATGAATACAACGAAAGTGATTGACAGTCTGGAAACATAATTGAGGAGTAATAACTTTCGTGAAGGACAAAAGGAGATCTTCTTATGGGGTACCTTTTGGTTAGGCAAGTAATTTGCAATTCACCGTCAACAAACTGGTCAGTGTGGCTTTAGACCTGGAAAATCAACAGCTGACCAGATATTCACCATCAAAATCAAATCAAATCTTGGAAAAGACCCGTGACAGAAGAATCGGCACACACCAACTCTCCGACGATTTCAAAGCTGCTTTCGACAGCACGAAAAGGAGCTGCTTCTATGCCGCGATGTCTGAATTTGGTATCCTCGCAAAACTAATACGTCTGTAAACTGACGTTGAGCAATACTTAAAGCTCCGTGAGGATCGGAAAGGACCTTGGCTCCCACGTCACAGTTGACAATCATAACTTCGAAGTCGTAGATAATTTCGTCTATGTTGGAATCAGCATTAACAATAAAAACAACATTAGTCTCGAAATCCCACTCAGAAAAACTCTTTCCAACAGTTGCTACTTCGGATTAAGTAAGCAATTGAGAGGTAAAGTACTCTTCCGACGAACAAAGACCAAACTCCACAAGTCACTCATCCTTCCCGTCCTACGATATGATACAGAAGCATGGACAATGGCAACGTCTGATGAGTCGACGTTAGGAGTTTTCAAGACAAAGATTCTGCGGAAGCTTTATGATTCTTTGCGCTTCGGCCGCGGCGAATTTCGCATTTGATGGAACGTTGAGCAGTGTGAGATATACGACGACATTGACATCGTTCAGCAAATTAAGAGACAGCGGCTACGCTGGCTAGGCCATGTCGTCCGAATGGATGAAAATACTCCTTTTTCCATTTCGAACTCGGCTTCAATCACATAAGCAGTTTCTACGCCAACAAAGAAGAGGAAGAAGAAGTCAAGTCCAAGCCCAATTGTTCGGGTAAAAATCAAAATAAAGGAAGCTTGATCCATTTATTTCAATTTCGTGCCGATGCTTTCCAAATAGTTTCTAACCGGTCTTACAACATGTGGTCGAACATTATCATGACGGAAAAATGTTACACCTTGTGTGGTACCAATTTTCAATTTACAAGATTATCTAATTTACGTATACGCTTCCGCCTGAACTCAGCTCCTCCATAATCATTAACCTTCAGAGAATTTCAAATTAATTTTCAGCTGTTATATGAAATTATTTCATAAAGCCAGTGAGAAGTGGGAAAAAGCCTGTTGAACAAATGAAACACTTAACACAAAATGATAGAGCGCCTAAAATTATGCTACAATATGCGAGTTTCGAGTCTATTAACTATAGAAATTCAGAAAATAATAAACACAGCTTACTGCTGACAATTTTTTTCTTTTTCATTTATAGTTTTTGTTGTATTTTTTACACTAGCGACAAGCTTAAAATCATTAGCCGATCATTAGCTGGTATTATGCCACATAATAGCGAGTTATTTTGATCTAAGCTGCTTGCCATTCAATGGACCTATGATTTTCCAAACATAATGACAATAGTAGCACAAAAGCTGCCAGCGCCGTTATGACTAGGAAATCATGCATAAGCCTGCCGCACATATACATACAAGCACCTAAATATGTGTATGCGTGTTGGTGCGCTGTGGCATGGCCACTTTCGCCTTGCCTAAAACAATGCCCTGGGAGTAATATCCCAGTTGTGAAATAACTAGAAAATAAACAGCAGTTCCGCAATTAAAACGAACAATATACTGTTAACGCTGCAAGTGAGTGTGTGTGTGTTTGTGTTTAGCTGTATTGTGCACAAAAACAATAAACGACAGGCTCGCTCAACTATCATCTGGCATAATTGTGATTTGCCAGCGCACGAACACTTTTGCAATTTTTTTATGTCCATGTGTGCGTCATATATGTATGTATGAGTTGTTTATGTTTGTGTGCGTCATATATGTATGAGTTGTTTATGTATGTGTGCGTCATATATGTATGTGTTGTTTATGTATGTGTGTGTGTTTTATATGTATGCGTGCTTTTCTTTATGCAATGCATGCCTATCAGCATTGAGTGTGTCAGAGGAGTCGCGGCCTTATTGTGTATTGTAAATTGTCATCAGAGTCGTTAGTTAGTGTTTTGCTGATTGCAGCTACTGCAACAATAAATTCTTTTGTTGCTGACATTACACATAAATTACGTTGAACTCGGGCAACACGAGTAGCAGCCAGCGAAACAGTAAAGCAGTGACTAAATAGAAAATGTATGCGGACATAAGTGGTGAATGTGCTCGTGTGGATAAAAATGGCAAGCCAGCTCACACACATGCATACTTTATAGTTGCAAACTCATCTACACACACATATGTATAATGGCACACATATATTAACTCATCGGTGGCAAGGCATGTAAATAAGCATTTTTGCATAAATAAATCCATGTAAATTTGTGTTTAATTAATTTATTTCCAAGCACATACACAAACATATAGATACATTAGGGTGTGCGTTACGTCAAAAGTTGATTTTTTTTCTCCAAATTCCTTCTGCAGTTTCAGATTTTGCACTGACAGTAATGATTCAACAAAAAAAAACGCTATTTTTAGCAGTTCATTTTACTTTTTTCATGTATTTTATATGAAATTTTATGCTCTTTTACAAAAAACTTTATATCTCCAAAGCACATAAGTCCACAACTTTCAGGATATGATAATCTAATGCAAAATTTTCTTGTCTACAAAAAAGATCTTATTAATTTTTTTCATAACAGCATTCCTTTAAAAGTTATACGCAGCTAAAGTTAGCCTAAAATGCACTGTACTCATATAGTGCACCATGTCGTATGAGCAACTCAGTATGTTTACCATAAATCACTTGCATGAATGCTCAGGTCATTTGATATATAACTATAACTGCATATGAAAAAAAACTATGCAAACCTTTTTCGTAGAGCGGACAATTTTGTAAAGAGTGAGCCATACCGAAGTTCCCTACTTTATTAAAGAAAAACACAGAAACTTCTAATTTAATGTGGTATGTTTATTATCATTTGAAAGTAGATTCTTTGGCATTTATTTTTTAAAGATTGTCTATTTCAAATGTTAGTAGCGGCTAAGTCCCATATGGTCCATCCACTGAGTCCAATTTTCGATGACTCATTCGAGCATTTTGACTGATAACTGGCGAATGACAAGCGTGATATTTTGCTGCAAGGCCCGAATCGAGCGGAATTGTTCGCATAGACTTTAGACTTTACATATCTCATCAGGAAAAAATCTAACAGTGTGATATCACACGATCTTGGTGGCCAATTGACCAGCCCAAAACATGTTATTATATGCCCATCAAAGTGTTCTCTCAATAAATCCATTGATAGATGCGATGTGTGGGTAGTGACGCCGTCTTGTTGAAACCAAATGTCGCCGAGGTAACGAGATTCAGATTCAATTTCAGGCATCAAATAGTCGGTTATCATGGTGCGATAATGGTCACCATAAACGGTTATGTTCTCACCGGCATCATTTTTGAAAAAATATTGACTGATGTTTCCAGCGGCTCAGAAACCACACCCAACCGTTGTTTTTCTGGATGAAATGGCAGATCTTGAATCTCTTCATACTGCTCTTAGTCTCAAATGTGGAAATTTTGCTTGTTTACATAAGCATTGAGCCAGAAATAGGTCTCATCGCAAAACAAAATTTGGCTCGAAAACGTCAGATATTCTTAGAACTTCTCAAGAGCCCATAGAGCGATGCGATGTCGCCTGGGAAGGTCGAACGGCTTCAGTTCTGGCACAAGTTGTACTTTGTATACTTTCAATTTAAGATTTTGACGTAAAATGTGCAATATCGTTCCATACGTCAGTCCGTGGTGCTGGAGAAAAACGGATACCCTAATGTACATATGTACACTGGCATTTTACCTATAATAGTTTGACACAAAAATGAACACGGAAATAAATAAATAAAAATTGAGTGTATTACACCGAAACCTTGCGAACTTGGTTCATTTGCAATAACATGTTGAGTCCTTGAATATTTACGTACGCATTTGTGTTATTATTTCACTTACGCATTAATTATACCTTGAACAGGGTATTTAATTTGCAAGGAAATTTGGAAAACCTAAAAGGAAGCATCGGAGACCCCATAAAATATATATAAATAATGACGAGTTGAGTCGATTTAGCCATGCCCATCTGTCTGTGTGTATACATATATGAGATCTTTTTTCTCCGAGAAGTTGCTAATTTGTCGGAACCGGTGATATTGGAACAGTATAGCATTAAGCTGTCATAGGATATAGCAAACTGATCGATCATAATCAAATTTTCGTTTTAAAAACTGTTTTATTCGTGAAAACTATTATAGCTGTGGTGCAATTTTCTTGTTTTTGAATCTTTCTAAAGATATAATGTACCAGCGCTAAACAATTTTGATAACATTTCTTACTTTCTTTCTCGGGAATTGCAGATCTTTTGAACGAAGATACGAGTATTACACTACGTTTTAAGAATTTTTATATGTGATCAAAGATGCAACGAATTTTTGATACGCTCTATTGTTGTTGTTGTAATTTTGTTGTCCTATAAATAAGGTATCTGATCTAATCACAGACACAGACACTTAAGGTAGCATATTAGATAAATTATTGTGAAACTTGTAGGCAAATAACTTTGGTTAGCTCCAAACCCACAAGTTTTATCATTTGCTTGACCACATTGAACCGAGAGACAGTATTAGCACAGAAAATACTTAGTCAAAACCGAAAATTTCCAGAAACTTCTGACGCAGAAATATCCGTGTTAACTGTTATGTCGATTTTTAAGTAATAAAAGCAACTTAAATACAAACTAAAATAAAAGAAAGAAGAAAAAGGCATGTATTCCGGCCAAGGTGAAAAAAACTCTTTCAAAAAAAAGAATTTCTACTCGTTAAGCAATGACCGACTTCCAACCATATTGTTAGAAATGAAAAAAAACTTAACGTAAAATTCAATTAAATCTTTAAAAATTCCTCCCCTCCACCTTTTCTTTCTACTCCTTCTTTTATGCCATATTCTTACTGAATTAGGGACAGTCAAGTAGGAAGTGTTGATATGCTTCCACCTCATTTTCCTTCATACAGCTTCTGCAGCTGGGGTCTGGTAAAATTCCAAGCCTTATATCATGGACGCCGATAGGGCAATGGCCTGTTAAAACCATCACAACTTGGGTGAGGCAATCCACTTGAGGGCAAAGAGATCGCTAGATCTTTTGCGATCGTCCTTGGACCAGAAGGTTCTTGCGACATCGCACGTATGGATAGTTGCATAATGCTGGCAAAGCTCCCGCCAAGCCCAGGGTACGAGAATACGAATGTCTCTCCAGATTTTTTAGTAAGAAGAAGGAGAGGCGGGTGGGCCTAAACTCCTTAACCGTAACGTGAGAGCTTTTACCAGTCTTAGGGATGAATGTAACTCTCACACTTCTCCAAGCACTAGGGGGGTAGCCCAGTCTTACGCAGAGTTCGCATAGATAGGTGTCCACCAGACGCATGACACCTTAATAGCCTCCTGCAGTTGCGCTGGTATGATGTCAGCCGGTTCCGGGGACTTGAAAAGTTTGAACGAATTGATGCCCATATCAAGTGTTATTCATTCAGAAGGTCGTTAAAAGCTGAGCAAACCCCTTTCAGCAGGGGACGTATTGCTCGGGAAGTGAGCAGCAAGGAGTTTCTGCACTGCTTCGGGCCCACTTACAATTTGTCTCCTTAAGATAAAATACGGGGACGGGGTTCTTTGCGAGGATATGTCTGGTCATAGAGAACTCATGACACTACTGTGATCAAATTGACATTGAATAAATTCAGACATAATAAAAATCGAAGAATTCACTTTTAGAACATTTCTTACTTCACAAAACGACGCCTATCTCAAATACTAATGAATATTTTGACGTGAAATTTAGCATAGATGTCACTAACAGTACTACCAACTACCGTTAATTCATTTCGGACCTACATACAGGCTCTGGTTCTACCTGCGGCGTTGGTCGCCTGCAACTTACAACTATTTGTCCTCAACCTAGAGACGACTTTACTAGTCAGCGTCTGTTCTGTTTTGCATATTAGAGGTTAATCTGATGGAATCTCATTCTTCAAAATTTCCTTCCCCTACGTCATGCTCGACCAGCATCCTCTCTAATAGCCGTTCAAAGCTGAGGAACTCGCTATCTCGCCACCTCGCAGCCTCCAATATTGTCCTTCCATACCTCTTCCACCCGAGAGACTACATCATTATAAAAGACAGCCGATCGTTCATTGGCACTTCCGTTGAGCTTATGAAGCCTATGATGCCATCGGTATTCTCACACTTTGGGAGTAGCTCAGGATTTCTTTCGACCACCTCTTAGCACACTGAGGAGATAGACGACCTCAGTCTCTTCCATTCATTCCTGCTGCGATCAAACATGCTAAGTTCTATTAAGCCAGCGTGTTTACCGAATTCGCTAAAGGTGGCAAGGGCTACCGCATGTCGCATCTTACTACAAAAATCGTGTCAAAAAGTTAGAGGGTCGCAATAATGTATCACATCGGACTTTGATATATGCCACCCAAGATACAATTTAGGTATTAATGAATGAGCTTTTCACGAATTTCAAATATTTTACAATTCTTTATAATTTGTTGAAGAAGGTTTACCTTCTAACAATTCCAGGAATCCAGTTGAGATTAATTGATAGTTTATCTGTGAAAAAGCTTTCTAAAATTTCATTTCAAACATAAATGTAAAATTGATTTTCAGAATTCCGAACTTTTTTGTAAAGATAAATCACCCGAACAATTGATTATCATCGACAAAATAAATATCACAATAACTGAGATTAGCTGTCGATTTTTCAAACATAATATTACTTTCCAAATAACGCAATCCGATTAGACTGTGAAAAACATTTACAAAAATATTTGAATACATTTTGCTATTTCGATGATTTCGAATCTGAAATATTTTGCTCACAAATGCCATTTGATACATACCCACTTATACATACATATACACATCTACATATGTATGTAATTCTATATACTGTGCAGGTGTGTAGTCCATTGTAGAAGAATCCAGCTTTATTTCACACATCTCTTCTTCTTGTTTTTGCATTTGTGTTATTTTCTAGTTGCTCGGGGGAAATTTATTAACTCTTTCATATAATATAACAAGCTTTGCTTTAATTTTGTGATAAATGAAAAATATTTGTATTCTAATTCAACTTTATTGTTAGAGAAGTTGTCGGTGAAAAGCTAATTGTTGGACCAGCACACACACAGTTACATTCATGAATGTGTGCTTGGATGTGTGAGTGTTTACATTGTTCGACATTTCAGGTTTTATCTTGATTAAAAATTTAATATTATAAAACACTGAATTCTTTGGAGCCCAAGTGGAAATGTAAGCGAGATGTGAAATTTCACTTGCCCTTGACTGCTCGATATTTTTCAGGTTGGCACACGTATTCGTAATAAGACAAAAGTCCATAGATGTTAAGAAAACGGTATAAGGTTTTCGAAAATATGAGCCTGCCTGCTGACCACATAAAGGTAGTACTCTGAGATTGTTGTGTAAATTTCGAAATATAATAGATTTGACATATATGATCACTTAAGGGGTCAGCCCTTGTAATCCTATAATCTTAAAATTCTACCCAAAAAGAAGATCTGATTTTACAAATGTACATATGTTTGTTATGTATATATATTTATATCCAACGAAACGTCAAATGATTGACTATATTATTGGTATTTTTGTTTACCTGAGCCAAAGCTGACTCAAACTTCGTTCCCAAGTCACGTGTCATTATATCCTTCTTCCTTTTTTCATTATAATTTATACTCTTTGTGAAACAGGACTCCTCCTTCCTTCCTCCTTCATACTTTTAAAAAGTATATCTTAAGATGTTATCGATTAAGGACATCGGAGAGTACTACAACAGTAACTAAAAGTCTAGTTGGTGTCAGACCTACCAACAATCAAGATTTCAATTTTCATTTATTGAAATTTTCTTCTTCTTGCGGCGGTTATAGCCGAGTTTACAACAGCGCGCCAGTCGTACTTCCTTTTCACTGCTTGGAGCCAATTGGAGATTCCAAGTGTAGCCAGGTCTGTCACCACCCGGTATTTTCAACGAAGTGGAGGTCTATCTCTTTGTCTCCTTCCCTCCGGAGCCCCCGCGTGGAATACTCTCAGAGCTGAAGTGTTTTCATCCATTCGGGCGACATGACGTAGCCAACGTATTTCGCTGAACTATGTCAATATCGTCGTATATCTCATACAACTCATCGTTCCACACCGACTGCAGTATTCGCCGTTGCCAATGCGCAAAGAGCCATACATCTTCCGCAGATCCTTTCTCTCGAAAACTCGTAACGCCAACTCAGCAGATATTGACGTCGTCCATGCCTCTACACTATATGGCAGGACGGGGATGATGAGTGACTTTGGTCTTTGTTCGTTGAGAGATGATGGAGGATGGAGTCATGAGTAGAAGTTCACACTAGTGAAGTAAGTGCTCTGAGCGTCATTCACTTGGGAGCGGCCAGGAACGATTATTTTACTTATGACTCAAGCAGCTCACGACTTCCGGTCTTAGACCAAATATTCCCTGAGTAGCAAAAAATATTAATTCCAAGGCGAGCTAAAGTGAGTACGTTCATTCCTAAAATTATAAAAATTGCAATACCAACGCTAATGATAAGGCAAACCGGACAGCTGCAAAGAATTTCAGCTCCGATCGAAATTCATAAAGACTATAAAGCAGTTTACACAACTTTCTTGAGCTATGGAAGTCGGAAGGGGAAAACTGAACATATACATATTTCGCTGAATAAAGACAAAAGCTGTTAGCTAAACTCTTAGTCTAGTTGCGATAAGCAATATTCAAGCAATTTCTAGGATTGTTGGCTGATTGTGTGTGAAGCTCCAATTAAGATTTACTACGGAGTCTCTTATCCAGTTGTAGCACTCTGGCTACATTTCTTCATGGAAATTGGAACCAGAAAACTGATAGATGGTAATTGTAGTGTTTTCAGAGATCTAAGTTCTTTTAGATATACAAGAGTATGCTCCGGTCTTGAAGCCATCTGTTAGTCGCCGCATCTTTTCGTAGAATCTTCTAACATTACCCTTGTCGGCCAGCTTGTCAAGATTTTCGTACTCCTGCATTTCGGCCTCTTTCTTTTTCTGTCTGCAAATGCGTCTCGCTTCCCTCTTCAACTCTCTGTATCTATTCCATCCCACACGTGTTGGAGTCGATTGTAATTTTGCAAGATAGGCAGTCTCCTTTCTCTCCACAGCGACACGGCATTCCCCATCGTACCAGTTGTTCTTTTGCATCTTCCGAAAATCAATGGTTTCGTTTGCAAATGTACGTAAGGAGCTTGAAATGCCGTCCCACAGCTCCCTTATACCGAGTTGTTGACGAACGCTCTCAGAGAGCAGGAGTGCAAGCCGAGTAGAAAATCGTTCTGTTGTGATTGCAGCGGGTGCGCATCTTGGTCGCAACAAGATAGTGGTCCGAGTCGATGTTAGGGTCTCGGAGAGTACGAACGTCTAAAACTCTGGAGACGTGTCTTATGTTCATCACAACATGATCAATCTGGTTGGCGGCTTTTCGATTCGGAGACAGTCAGGTAGCTTGGTGAATTTTCCTATTCTGAAAACTAGTGTTACAGATAACCATATTTCGGGCTTCGGCGAAGTCGATCAGCCTCAACCCATTTGGATATTTTCCTCATAAATATCTTCTTCACCCATCCTGCCGTTCAAGTCGCCAAGTACGATTTTGACAACGTAACGGGGGCAGATCTCATAGGTGCGCTCCAAGCGCTTATACAAGGCATCTTTGGTCACATCGTCCTTCTCTTCCGTCGAAGCGTGTGCGCAAATAAGGGCTATGTTGAAGAACTTCGCTTTGATGTGGATTGTGGCTAGACGTTCATCCACTGGGATGAATGCCAAGACTCGCGGACGGAGTCTTTCTTCCACCACGAATCTCACACCAAATTTGCGCTCCTACTCCTATCAGTCTCAGACCCGTCGATCGCACTTCTTGGACGGCAGTGATGTCAGCCTTAATTTTTACGAGGGCATCAACCAGCTTGGCAGCGGCATCTTCCCAATTAAGGGGACCGGACATTCCAGGTGAATGTCCTTAATTCATAATCCTCAATGCGTTTGCCCTGGTCGTCATCAAAAGGGGGGTTTCTCTTCCGAGGCTGTTGTTTGGTTATCATTGGGGCGTTTTTTGCGTAGCGTAGGTCTCAAACCCAGCGCAAAACCTGAGAGGGATGATTCGACTTCTCATTTTATCTCGCCTTCAAATGAACGTTTTGTGGCTACCCAGAGGATACTTGGTCTAAGACCGTAAGTCAGGAGCTGCTTGAGCCATAAGTAAAAGAATCGTTTGTGGCAACTCCCAAGTAATTGACAATCAGAGAACTTTCCTCATTTGCGTGCACTTTTTCACATGACATTATCCTCCTAAAAAATTGTTTCACAAAAATTATATCAAAAAGTTGCAGGGTCGCTATAATCAATATATCACCCTTCAGAGGAATTAAATTGAATAAAACAAGTTTTGCCAAAAAATTATTCATAATTTCTCCTTAAGTTTTTTTTCCTTAAAATTTCCTACAGGGTTCTTAAACACTTTCATTCGACTCAAAATACGAACGATTCATTGTGGCATACTAAATTACACTGGAAGCGAAAGTTTTTACTCACAGCATAAAAAAAGCAACTTTCACAGAATTATAAGCACAAATACATACAAAGAAAGACTGACACACACACACTCACAGTTGTGACCCATTCGCACCTGGAAAAGTGAAGTTTACAACTTTACGTGTGTTTTGTGGTCACACTTACAACTGAATATTGTAGAATATTGTAGATATGCGTGTGTGTGTATGTCTTTGTTGGTGTTTGTGAAGTCATTGCGGTGATCGCTTGCCGTTGTCAAGGGGTATTGTTAGGACTAACGCCTTTGTTAAACAACACATAGCACACTGCAATATTCTCACAATGGCAACGCAGGAGCTCTGTATATTAAGTTGCAGCATGGCAACTAGCAGTAAAAGGGAAATTGCACACAGCAACAGCGACAACAACAATAATTACAAACACACTTACATACATGGGAATAGAAGCAGCTTTGTTGTTAGGCAATCGGAGTGTGGCCCGTGGTGACTGGAAGCCTTAAATTACTTGGCCGCTTTGTTCTTTCGTATATTCGCATTATTGCTGTTGTTGTTGTTGTTGTTACTATATAAATGAGCACTTTTTGTGGCTATGTATATGTATGTGTGTATGTGTGTCGTTGTGTTATTTTGTGTTTATTTTGCACATCACAGTTTTATGTTTCGCAGATGAGCAGGACACAGGATGACTTCAGGTGAGAAATGCAACGAACCTTAAAACAAGTGATGTGACAAATGCAACTACAAGTCAGCTGCACAACGGTACATTTACGGCGCGGCATTGTGCTGCTTGCTGTTGGCATTTTAAAAGTTTTTCGTCGTTTATCTCTTTTTTTCTATTTTTTTCCATTATTTTTTCTTTGGCTAGCTTGCTGCAAATTGCTTCGTTGTAATTAATTTTCTGTTCGCAACAGTTTTTATCTCTCTGTCTGCGTGTGTGTGTGTCTGCGTCAATCTCTCATCTTTACTTACAAATATATTTTTTTCGCTCTCACTTTTTCACACACATCTTGTAGGAGCGGATTAAAAGTGCTCATTCGTTTTTTTTCTTAGGCTCTCTCTCCCTCTTTTACTGCTTTTCTAAATTTTTAAATAAATTTCGTTTAAATTTCTACTAAAATTTTTAGAGTGATAGTAGTTTTAAGTGGGTATTCTGGTCTAGGATTTTGAAAAAAACGATTTTTTTTTTGCATGTATTGAAAATTTTTGGAAGGATAATAATTTTTCAAATAAACTTTAGGACGCAAGTGTGTGTGTGTATAAAAAAGTATAAATAATCTCGGACGAAACGAGAAATTTTCCACCCTTGAACATTAATTCGAGCCTTCGAAAGTCGTTTCTGAGAGAATTCACGTATTGCAAAAGCACTCAATTGGAATTTAAGCACCGTTCGCAGCAACTCACATAGACCATGGAACGACATGGCACATTTTACGTCGAGATCTTAAATTGAAAGCGTACAAAAAACAGCCCGTGCAAGAACTGAAGCCGCTCCACCTTCCCAAGTGACATTGCTTTAATCTATGGGCTCTTGAAATGTTCCAAGAAGATCTGACGTTTTCCAGCCAAACACTGCCGAGCACGATCTTGACATCATGGCGAGTGCATTTCTCAATAGCTTCTATAGAATTGCTCTTTGTTATCGTCGTCCTTTTCTTCTGTCGGGGCGTGTGCACATATTAGGCTGGTGTGATGCAATTTAGCTTATAGGCGGATTGTGGCTAAGCTTTCGCTCATCGGAGTTAATCTGGAGACAAGGGGGCGAAGCTCCGACCAACCATAAATTCTACATCAAATTTGTGCATCGTCTCATGGCAGCTGTAGTAAACATCACATATTGCATATTTCGTGCCGCCATGTCCAGCCCGTCGCATTTCCTTGAGTGCTGTGTCGGCTGTGTATTTTTCGAGGACATTCACCGGCTGGATGCCGGTACCCTCTCTATAGACATGCCAGGTGCTTATCAATAAATCGTGTTCCTTTGTAAGTTTTCTGTAGTCGTCAACGTTTAGGGAGATCAATATCCAAGCCTTTGACATTCCTTTCATTGGAATTACATTTTTTACAATGTCTTACCATCTGGGTTCCGTTTGGTCCGTTTACGTTTACGTTACGCTTGTTCCAAGATAGACGCCCGCAGCTGGTGAAGAGACCCTGCAACTTTTTTGAGCCCTTAAACCGATTACCTCGAAGTGGCCCCATCAAGGCTCTCTCTTTCTTAGACCCTGGGATCCAAAAGGGTTGGTTACCGAATCTCGCTCAAAGCTGTTCATGTTGCCCTGTGTTCGACGCGGATGCAGGGGAAGGAGTTTAGCAAGGCAGGTCAACTGTGTACTGAATAATTGAAATTAACGAAACTTTAATATATTAAGTTGTCAAAAAAGTCTTGCGGTATTTTCGCTTGTTGGCGCTGAAAGCGCGTAGTTCTAGTTTTATTCGTCGCATCGGGTCATGCTATACCTTTTTGGAAAGCTCATTTCACGCGCTAACATTGTCGATTGATTGATTGTCGTTTCCTTTAAGTCGTTCGTGAGTTATAGCGTCGCAAACATGGAGCAAAATAAAGAGAAAATACGGCATATTTTACAGTACTACTACGATAAAAGCAAAATTGCATCTCAAGGCGCCAATAAAATTTGTGCAGTTTATGGACCCGTTACAGTTTCCATTTCCACCGCACAACGATGGTTTCAACGTTTTCGTTCTGGTGTAGAGGTGGTCGAAGATGCGCCACGCTTTGGAAGGCCTGTCGTCGAAAATTACGATAAAATCGCTGAATTGGTCGAAAGAGACCGGCATAGTAGCAGCCGTAGCATCAGTCAAGAGCTGGGCATGAGTCATCAAAAATTCATTTCAATTTCAATAAAAAAAAATCAATAAAAATAGACTTTTTTGACAACCCATTATTTCAGGGAGTTATAAAATCATTTAAGGATGGGTTGGTTTTATATGCACAAACTAATTTTTTGAGATCATCTAGCGTCATTCCTAAAATGTGGTCATTTCCTGAGATGTTGAAACCAGTTGCACCAAAAAATTTCAGGGCAGATTGACGGATATCTAGTAGCCTTTTAAGGGGCTCTTTCATAAGGGGCGTATAAAATGGTATAAAAATATCTTTATCTTGATATCGATGAGTTTATATAGAATGTATGTATATACAAAAATGATCCTATCTAAATAATATATTTATATAGTTTACATTTTATGGGATAAATGATTCTTTCGTTTAAGTTTGGTGAAGAAAACAACCTTTGTGTACATTTTTCATAGTCAACAGCTTGTCTTTACTTTAAGTTCATGATCGCTTTGTGTACATTTCACGGAGTGAGTGATCCTTTGTTTACCTTTACCAAAGTCAACAACCTTTGCTTAAATTTAAGTTAATGACCCTTTTATTTATATTTATGCGCTCAATGACCACTTCTTTTAAATTTTTGGTTATCAATGACCCTTTTTTCAACAACATTTGTTTACTTTTAGACCAATAACCTTTTTTTTACATTTTATGATAATTTAATTTTTTGCTTAATTTTATCCGAGTCAACAACCCTTGTTTTTTATTTGGCGGTGCAAGCCTTTTGAATGGCCTCTAGTCTGCATAACGCTTTTCTTTCATGGGCAATTGCATTTTTCCGAAAAGGAAGCAGTCGCACAGTACCATATCAGGTGAATAAGGGGAGTGGTTAGTGGTTAAAATGTGATTTTTGATCAAATACTCGTAATCGGTAACAAGCGTAATCGATGAGACGGCGCATTATCGTGCAACAAACGCCAACTTTCATCTGCGCGATATTCGGACCGAACACGTCGAATACGGCGTACCAAACGCTTCAAAACTCCCAGGTAGAATACCGCATTAACGTTTTGGCCGGGTGAAACAAATTCTTTGTGGACAATACCCTTGGAATCATAAAAACAAATCAGCGTTGTCTTCACTTTTGACTTCTCCATGAGCGATTTTTTGGGTTTCGGCTCTTCCAGTGCCTTCCATTCAGCACTCTGGCGTTTCGTTTCGGGATCATATTGGAAACATCACGTTTCGTCACCAGTCACAATATTGTAAAGGAAGTTTTTGTCCTTTTTGACCGCTTTAATGATGTCCTTCGAATGTTGGATTCTGAGCAGTTTTTGGTCGTCAGTCAATTTGTGCGGAACAAACCGTACACACACCTTTTGTGAGCCCAAAATGTTCGGTCAAAAGGCGATAAATCGATATTTTGGAGATTTTCAATTCCATTTCCATGAATTTCAATGATGATTTCGGCTGATTTTTGATGAATTCACACACAGTTTCGATGGAGTTTCCGGTGATCACGGATTTTGATTGGCCCACATGTTGATCGTTATTTATGTCCTTACGACCACTTTGAAAACGTTGAAACCACTCGTGCACTCTGCTACGGGATAGGCAATCATCGCCATAAACTTGTTTCATCTATTGAAACGTTTCGTTAAAAGTTTTACCAATTTGAAAAGTAAATTTAAAGTTGGCTCTTTGTTCGAAGCTCATTTTTGCACCGATAACACATACATACTGACACTTAAAACGTAATAACTTCACTTCCAATCAATGAAATGTCATGAAATTCTCACTGGATAATCGATAAAGATAGCAGATTCTAACGCAACGGTCGACATATAGATTCAAAAAGTCCTGTTTACTTTTGAATGCACCTTGTATATATTTTATAGGGTGTCCATGGATATCACGGATGGATCGTAGTTTAGGCGAAAGCTGAGACAGGAGTCTTCTGTCGGGGGCTTTCTATCAACTAGATCACATCAGGTTACTAGACCACTTTATTGTCTTTCAAGCGGAGTTGTCTGCCATTGAGGTAGTAACATTTTACAAAAAAGTCTGCAAACCTGTAATACAGTTTTCTGTTCGGGGTCTCTCAAAATAAATGAACAATAGACAAAACATTCCAATCGAAATCAAAGCAACATTTTACCTACAAAGAAGATTAACCTTTATCATTTGTAACAATGTGCACTTTGGCAACAATTCAATGCGTCGTCTAGACGTGTGTTATTTATTGTTAACAGTGAGCGAGAAGAAATTCCATACTTCATTAACAAAGCGAAAAAGTAATGAATTGACCAAAACTTTTACATTAACGTGGACACACATATTTAGGCGTGTCGAAGTATTGTTTGTTTGTATGTGTGCGTGAGAGCCTTTGTGTGAGAGAAATCGATATTTCGCAGTTCATCATATGTACTTTTCTAAATTGTGTTCACGCATTGTGTTAAATTTAAGCCATAGTTCGACAAAATCACTTCACAGTCATATACGAATACATATTTTGGTTAATATGGCAAAAGAAAGATTTCCAAAAGTTCGCACGAGGATTTCCATCTGCCTCTGCATATGTCCAAAGATGTGGATTCCACTTGATATCCTAAACACAGTCCTCTGCAAAGCCAAAAACCACTTTAATTGGATCTCATGTATCCAGTACGTACGTTAAACTCAGCACCAATCTGCCTTGGTCAGATTTTTATTACTGTCTCTGCCAGTTCACTTGGCTAACGAAAAGTGAGACATCAAAGGTCTTTTAGCCTGGACAGTACAGTTAAGAAGGAAGAGCTACGTTGACTCCATTTTGATACATTCAATCCACCTGTGCTTGAAAAGATGTTCATGGATTCGCAAATTTTCACACAAGTTCCCTCCCACACTTCTTCCCTCTGATAACACCATCACATGAATAATTACAAACAGAAGACCATCAGGTTTAGACTCGGTAACACGATGTTCTAAGTTATGCCGGTTATATTGAAAGCTTCGTGGATTTCAGAATGTTGTCCTACATGATCATCAAGTTACCCAGCTTCTTAGTGTAATAGAATCTTTCGCAAGTATATACCTTCCGGCTACGTCAACGGGAATTATAAACAATCCATTTATTTTCTGGAAACTGTGATTTAGGGCTTAAGAATATTTATAGCATGCAGGAAAGGCGCACGTTATATAAAGAAAAGCCTAATACACAATAACGAACCGGACGGCTGTTAGACTCTTGACAGGCCACAACCTACTGGCATCACATGCGAGCCGGAAGAGCATAAGTAACGTTGATACATGCAGAAAAAGCTATATATAACTCGTCATAAGTACCTAGGAGCTTTGGAATTCAGGGTACCAGACGAAGTTTGAAACTTTGATATCAGGTCCTTCTTAAAGTTCGCAAAAGCGTTGATGTCCTGACTAATACTACACCACAAACTAAACTGAACCTCCATCTGACAGTACTAAGGACCAGTAGGTCTATGTAAGGCGTAACAGCCGGCCAGTAAAACCTAGTTCTAGCCACTGGAAAGGAGATGTAGTGAGAAAAGATGCAATTCTCACGACAGCCGCTTTACGTCACCGGAATTGACGCGGATTTTATCCAGTCAAAGATTATTTTATCTCTGATTTAACCCTTTAAGTCAGTCAGATTAACTTATTCCATGGATGGATCGAAGTTTAGGCCAAAGCTGAGAGAGGGAGTCCTCTGTCGGGGGCTTTCTATCAGCTTGATCATATCAGGTTACTAGATCGCTCTAGTGTCAAGCGGAGTTTTCTGCCATCAAGGTAGTGCTTGGATCTGTGAAAATCCCGTGAGCTTGCAATAACTGGCCAAGAACCAAAACTTATGCGGCTGAGCGATTCTTTTGGCTCAGATTTAAACGCATGAGGTTCTAAGAAATATTTGCCTTTAGCAAGGTTCATCTTGCCGCCATGGTAAAACTTCCGTTTAAACACTCTCCAATAGGCTAACATGCGATGAGGTTACTTATGTATGAAATTATACTGTCCAACGCAAATTTCCAAAGTCTTATGGAAGAACACTTGATGGAATAGTTTACTTTCTTCTCAACTGTCCAGCTTGTGTTAGACTGAGGTTGAACCATCGCAGTCACATTTTCAAATCACATTTTCCGCGAACTTGGCGAAGACTTTGAGATTGATATTAGCCGGCTTATCCAATTTGTTGTAGGTTCAAAGTGCTTCGTTGGCCTGTAAGGTTTTTGCGATCCATAACTAAAAGTTTTATGAATCACAAAAGACCAGTGTTCACAGCTGTCCAAGTGAGAACCTGCGTAAGTTTTGGTACGTACATGAAGTCAATCTTTCGATAGAGCCCGAATGTAGAAACCAAAGTTTTAGAAAACTACGTTAACAGAATAAGCTCCCCGACGCTAAAAACATATGCTCTTGGAGTTCATTGGTTTCTAAGTGACCAAGTAAGTATCTGTACCCAGTCCAATTATGTACCACCGGTTGCCAGGTCGACCACCCACTAAATAGTTTTAAAGCTCTACTAGACTACTTTTCATTAGTAACTGAGCGTCAATTTATTGGCTTTCGAAGGCTTTCAAGTGAAGTAACTTTCAATTACCAGTCATACATCTTAAATTGACATTTATAGTTTGCCAATAAACTCTCTCAAACTTTGTGTATCATTAAATCAGCCCAGCTCGAGTGACGAACCCCTTCAACAAGCGAATTGCTGTACAAATAAATGCCTTAGAACCAATCATAAATGCAAAATATTGCATCAAGCTTTCAACTGAGTGGATTCTCCTAAAATCAAAGCACACTTACAGCTCTCTTCAGCTTTGTTTGCTTCGTCTTCGCTTTATTCTGCTTCTTCTTTATAGTTATTGTGTGTGTAGTATTTTATGCACCTGTCAATGTCATTCGTTGTCGATCGATTTCAATCAGCAAAACTGTGAAGAAAAATCACTTCGCTTGCTCTCCCGCTCTTACTAGCTGAATGAGCTTGCACTCGGCTATAAATTTATTCAAGTTGCACTAAAAAATGCAAATTCTTCTTGTAAAACTTTGCAATTTCTTGTATTTTTTTCTCCATTTTCTGTTATTATTTTTATTGCTACTCGCTGTCAGCCAACGCTCGTAAGTTAAGCAAGGCGTTCAGTTCGGCAGAAAGTTAACTACAGCCATTCCTTTGACATTGGCACGAGCCGCCGCTGGATTGGCACTCTGCAGATTATCGCAGAAGCGAGTGAACAATATGCAAAACTGAAAATAAGTGCTCGAATCGTTATTTGAAATTCATATCTTCTTGGCAGGGTGCATGCTCACCACGTTCGCCGGCGCTTACTTGAGTGCGAAGTAACGGTACACGCACACACGTGTCACAAGCACAAAGGTAGCTTTCGTAACCGTTGGCTGGGCCGCGCTCCTTAGCATCGAACACCCCTGACCACCCTGTATGTCCACCTGTTTACCACCAACAATTGTATGCTTTCATTGGGACCTCAAATAGGTCAGATGGGCTCTGTTTGCTCGGTTTGCTTTGTTCGCTTTTGCGAAATTTCGTTCTCACGTTGGTTAAAGGGATTCTTCTTACAGCCTTATATAGCATATGTGTATGTATACTTGTATATATATCTATTGGCTCCCCACATTTCTACGCTGCCATGAACGGCGCCCTGCATTGACACTTTATTGAGTAAAATAAACGTTGGAGTGTGTGCCATGGTGTCAGAGCACCAAACAGTGCGAATATGGTATGTACAAAGAGTTCCCGGAGGAAGGAAGAAAGGAAAACGTGTAAAAATGCACGCTTAACGATAAAAATCGAGGATTGTGTGTGTGTATGTAGGCACGGTACCAAACTGATCGCAAGTCGAATGTCAAAAAGTCAGTGGACGTGAAAAATGTGTATGACTTTATGTGGCTGAATGTGCTTGAGAGTGTCTGAAAGAGTGCAAACCGCAAATCCAGTTAAAGGTGACAAATTTAAAGCTAAGCAAATTACGAAAAACACTTAAAGTGTATGTTCTTGTATGGATGGAACTGCGGGCGAGTATTTGTGATGAGGTCGAAACTTGGCAAGAATTTTAAAAAATATTTCTTGAACCAAAAGTTGTCATATGCTAGTCAACACCAACCCTCGGACAGTATTTTTCACACGAAAATAATTCCACTTACTAAAAGTTGTAAGCTATAGCTTTTCTCAAGCGATAATAAAGTCAGTACGAACTTAAAGCTACCGTCGTCTAGAAATTCAAACAGTGTAGACGGTTCTTTAGAAATTCCGAACCAAATCCAGTTCTTAACTATACCGCACCTGGATGTAGTGAAACGCAGACGAGGAAGCTACAGACATGTCAGAACACTGTCCTATGCTTAAGTGACCGAAAGGATGAATATTATTAAGATCACAAGGTTATCGACTCGGATAGAGTCATGTGCAGAAGTTCACGCAAGTGAGAAAAGTTCTCTGATTGCCATTCACTTCGAAGTGGCCAGAAACGATTCTTTTGTATATGACTCAAGCAGCTCACGATTCCAGTATTAGACCAAGTATTCTCTGCGTAGCTAAAAAACATCCGGTTGAAGGCGAGCTAAAGTGAGAAGTCGTATAGCCCCTGCCCAGTCTTATGCGCTGTGTTTGAGACTCGCCACGCCCTTTGATTCAAATCGATTAAGTGACAAGCATTCGACTTCACTTGAACTTTAATAAGCCTTAGAAATAAGAAAGACATTCTATTATATATATTCAACCGAGACATTAAGTTAGTCCCACAACCTTCGATGATTCATCCAAACCGTTTTCCGTGGGAAGTTCCGTGGCAGTGATAACCTCAATAATCCATTTTTCTATCTCTAGCGTGGTTATATCGTCAAGAAAGCAGACATGTTTGCGTAAGACCATTTGAATGACTTTGAGCCAACCAATGAGGAGAAGACAAAGAACGTTTAAATTCTAAGCACAGTAATTCCTGGTAAAGTATATGCTGAGATGATTTACTGATAGCCAAAATGCGACGCTTATTTGCACGCAAAAAACTTGAAATCGACTTAGAATACTAACATCTGCTAAGATATTTCCATCTATCGAAACACTTTGGTAAGATCCATATAGACTTAGGATAATAGTTGCTTAGAACATATTTCCACCTATCGAAACTCTTCGGACAGATCCATAAGTTTTTATGAATTACTTGACAAATTCCTTCATCTTCCAACAGAATCTCCGGATTTGGACCTTTTCGTCTTTATCTCATAGGCTTAAATAGTAAGAAATTGATGCGAGTGATGTTATAATCGCTTTATAGAATGTTTTTTGAGAGGATCGGTAGAAGCTTCGATTTAGAAATACTAAAAGAAAGGAAAAGCTTCGTGAATATTATTTTTTAGTTCTTCAGAAGAAATATGGCTAATAAATTGCTATTGTAAAAACATCTTAAAGCCTTCGAGTTAAATTTAAATAAATCTATGAAAGCAAAAAATAATAAATAACTGGCTCACGCTCGGCACTTGCCTTGTTTACGACAAGCACTCATACAATATTGACCTAATCAATCTAGCTTGTTAGCGCTAAAAGAGAACGAATTAAAGTCATTGCTATAGCTTCACCACGGGCGTCAACAGTCTTCTACTCTTCCACTTCCACTAGCAGTACCAACATAAATCTATATATAAGTATATACATATACATATACATTAGGGTGGATCAAAAAAAATATTTTTTTTTTCGTTTGGTACTCTGAAAAATAGGTTCCTAGACACCTCTAAGACAGCCTCTCCAAGCATGAGTTCTTAATTGTAACGGGAAGGTCCTCCTTACAGTTTTCTATTTTTTCTTATTGTCAGATAGATAAATTTATATCTCGCTTCCAACTACTTGAAAAAATATCTTGTTCCTTAGATTTTGTAGGAAATTGAATGCTCTACAAAAAAAATCTATTATGATTTTTTCGCAAACCCAACCGTTTAAAAGATATTAACGGTTGAAGTTTGATTATTTTTGGGAAAATTTTTTATTTCTTATGAATTTTATAACTCAATGAAAAAAATCATTATGAATGATGAAAGTCATAGGTTTTTAGAGAGGCTTTCTTAGAGGTGTCTAGGAACCTATTTTTCAGAGTACGAAACGAAAAAAAAAATATTTTGTTTTTGATCCACCCTAGTATGCATTGATGTTTGACGATGAATATCTCGTAAACGCTTAACTTAATCGAAAAATCATAAGAAACCATTTTTATAGAGCAGTAAATTTCCTAGAACCTATTTTGCAGAGTACCTAACGAAAAAAAATATTATTTTTGATCCACCTAATATAGATATGTACATACATATATATATGTAGATTCTGCATACATATGTACATAAATATACATCGTAAGAACCGTTAGCATTCGGTTATTAACAATATTCTTATGTACAACCACGCAGCGGCAGACATTTTGACCGTGGGGATGTCCAATTAATGCCATGTCATCCCATGTCCTTACACAGATACAACAAAAAACACTTGGCTGCACAAAACAGGAAAAAGTGTTTGCGCAAAGATCGATTGGTTTTGTTCTCTAACCGAATTACGTATGTATGTATGTTATTTAACGCAGATATGAGTGGAGTCTTATGTCTTTGACTATATTTATTTCGCTTCATTTATTTCACATCATTGTTACTGAAGAGGGGTTTATGGCACTTGATATTAACACGACAAGAATATATTAAGCTTGTGACTTTGCTAAATGCTCGGCAGAGCCCGTTGTCATTAGTATTTGAGATATTTACAAGGTCTGTCGCAAAAGAAACAGGACTGTTAAAAAAAACAACAAAAAATTAATATTTTTCAAAAGTTATATTTTTTTATTCAAAGTAGTTTCCTTGTGCTTCGATACAGCGTTTAGGCCGGTCAATTAGCATTTGAAATGAGTGTTTAAGGTCATTTTTCGGAATGATCTTAAGAATATCGGTCGTCGCTTTTGGATAGCTGAAATGTTCTGAAACCAGTGTCCTTTCATGGGCAAATGAAGTTTTCCAAATAGGCAGAAATCACAGGGTGCCAGATCAGGTGAGTAGGTTGAGTGATTAATGGTTAATATGGAGTTTTTTGTCGCATCGTGCAACAGGCGCCAGGACCCTGCCTCACGGTATTGTGGTCGAGCACGACGAATGCGTGACAAAAGACACTTCATAACACCAAGGTAAAACACAGCAATAATCGTTTGGCCAGGTGGGACGAACTCTCGGTGTAGAATACCTTCGGAATCGGAAAAACAAATCAGCATGGTCTTTATTTTTGACTTCTGAAGACGACCGACTTCTGATCGTCACAGAGGTCCTCACGACCTTCTTCGAATCGCTTAAACCACTCATGCACATTACTACGGGATAAGCACTGATCACCATTAACTTTTTTCAGCACTTGAAATGTTTCAGTAAACGTTTTCCCAAGTTTAAAACAAAATTTAATATTTGCTCTTTGCATTTTACGACCGATGACCAAAAGCTGCTGTCACTTTTTGATCGATAACATCGATTGTAGCTATCCAATTGTCTTAAAATTTGTATGAAATGTCAACAAGAGATCAAACTTTTTATTTCATATATCCCCCAATAGTTGGCGCCACCAGAAACAGTTATATATAGATATTTAAAAAGTTCTATTTATTTTGCGGCAGACCTTTTTTTGTTGTCTAAAAGCTTCAATCTAAGTACTTTCAACTGGCTGAAAAATTGATTTTGCTATGTGTTTCCAATTCAAATTTTGAATCTAAATTTTTGAAAATCCGAACTTATTAGAACCTGACAGCTGCCCACTTGTATAGTAAAAAAAAACATTAAACAAGGGAAGAGTTAAATTGCGCATTTATAACTTTATTTGCCATAATTTGAAGCATTAGGAATTTAAGATTTGTTATAAAGGGTGACAGATTTCGAGATTATCTACTTTTTTTAAGAAAAAACGCAGAAACTTCAAATTTAGTGGGGAATGTTTATTGTCATTCGAAAGAACATTCTTTGTCATTTATTTTTTGAAGATTATCTTTTCAAATGTTGGCCGCGGCTACGTCTCAGATGCTTCATCCATTCAGTGCAATTTTCGATGAGTCGTTCGATTGATGCGATGCGAGTGAAGCGGCGCCGACTTCTTGAAATCAAATATCGCTCAGCTCAGATCACTAGTTTTTATTTCAGGTATCAAATAGTCGGTTATCGTGGCGCGATATCGCCCGCCATTGACGATTACGTTCTCACCGGCATCATTTTTGAAGAAATATGTACCGCTGATTTGACTGGCCCACAAACCATACCAAACCGTTTTTTTTTTCTGGATTAAATGGCAGCTCTTGAATCTCTTCAAGTTGCTCTTTGGTCCAAATGTGGCAATTTTGCTGGTTTACATAGCCATTGAGCCAGAAATGGTCCTTATCGCTGAAAAAATTTGGTTCGAAAACGTCGGATCTTCTTGGAACTCTTCAAAAGCAAAGCAATGTCGCTTGGCACGGTCGAGCGACTTCAGTTCTTGCACAAGCTGTATCACCTTTCTTTAACATATAAATACTGTACAATTCAGATGAAAAAGGACTACTCCTTAGAGAGCTACGTAGATTGCATTTAATATTTCGGGATTTAGCAAGCCTAGTGTTGCAATCAGGCAACTCACAACTTTATCGTAAAGTTTTTTGATGTTTTTGATGTTACATGGTGCATACCCAGCGCTATTCGTTGTTCACAGTAACTTAATATATTCATCTCGGCAAAAAAATATAATTAAATCGCGAACATTTGAGGGTGATTATTTTTTACAACTTTCGACGTATATTAACTCAGCAACGGAGATCGATGAAGCTAATTAAATTTTTGGCGATGAAGCTTCATCAAGGACTATTTATCGATGGTATAATGAATCCAGTCAAGGTCTTAAAACACTCCAAGAAGAACTTCGTCACGGTCAACCAAATTCAGTTGATGTTTCGGAAACTATTGATGCTGTGCGTAAATTAATATTGCAAGATCGTCATGTGAGCTATCGTGAAATTATGATAACTGTAGGTGTTAGTGGGACCAACATACATGCAATATTGCTTCGACATTTGTAACAATAATTTATTCACGTTGGTTTCCACACAATTTGTCAAGCAATCAAAAATAGGGTCGTGTCGATGGTTCCCTGTTTTTTTTTTTTTTTTTTTTTGTTTTTTGAAAAAAACTTGATAACTCCACTAAAACAACGCACATCAATAAATTGTAAGTGAAACTCAACCATTCATTTGCCAGTTGTCTTTCAAGAAATGAGGAAAACCGCGTGGGACGATTCACTTTTCAACACGACAATGTGAGTTCTCCCACATCAACTGAAATACCTTCATTTTTGAGCACTCAAAACATTGATTTGATGAGCCATCCGCCATATAGTCCTGAGTTGGCACCAAATTACTGCTTCTTTGCCACAGTGCCGAAAAAATAGACTGTTTTTGACATCCGAAGAGGCGGTTGATGCTTTCAGAACATATGTTTTAGAGTCTTCTCAATCAGAGTGGCAAAAGTGTTTCTACAAATGATTCAGGGGCATGCAGAAAATGTATAAAGCTTAATAGAGAATATTTTTAATAACAATAAAACGCTTTACGATGATTAACATTTATTGCTGTTCTCTAATCACGGAATATAGAAGGCAATCCTCGTATCTTCAAAGGAATATTAAAATTACTTTTTGTGACCCAACTAATCATAAAGTAATGGAATTTAATTGCTGAAAAATAGTAAAGATTACAAAGACTAGATTAATTATTTTATTGTTGTTTAAATTTCCAAATGTTTCAGTGTACTTAAAAGAGGGTCCGACGATGAAAAGTTGTAGACGAAAGAGAGGTGCTCGTATAAGTCTATATGTATTTGAGTTATCTTACTTTCGAATACTTAAGACGGCGGCAAGCGTGTCTGAAGTTCTAAAGACTACATATAACTTATTGACCCTATCGACTGCGAGATCTAGCTCTAACTATATGTATTTATATTTTATACCTAAAAACGTGAAAACTCGCTGTAGTGTAGTTTTAACATTGAATATCTGTATAATGTATGTCTGTATTATTATTTTATAATATCTGGAAGCTTTCTTTATTCAATTACATTGGTACTTAAATACTTAAAAATTGTCAGCATACACCTCAACAGCATCAAAAGTCACCACATTACTCCAACTGAGGAAATTTCTCCTTTCTCGCTCCTCTGCTTCTCTATTTTCACCACAGGAGAAATGAAAGGAAAACCACCATTGGGGAAATGGTTTTCTCCTTCGTTAGAACTCAACTTAACAAACAATGAAAGGAAATTTGTTGCATGCGACTTATTTTTGTAGTCGCTACGTGTTCCCAGTTTCAGTTTCGGCAATCTTTAAGCTAGACTAAAACCTTCCTCACAGACTACCAAGCTCGGGAATTTATACTGACAAAGAAATTTTCCACTGCAGCAGAAGTCACGGGCTTCATTGGACCTTCCGGAGCATTGTGCTGGACTTCCACCGAATACAAAAGTTTAAACTCAGCTAAATCTTCTTATCCTACAAATCCACTTACGACTCAACTCGTTTTCGGCAAAACCGCCGAAATCATAACGAACTTAAGATAACTTTTTTTTTTTATTATTATTCCAAAAAACTTATAACTACAGTTTAGCCTCCGCTGGTTTATGCCACCCTCCGCCATACATACGTAGAAAATGCACTACATACGCCGCCACTTTGTCGGGACTATTCAGGTGAACATGATGCTTCTCACCCTTCATGACGTGGAACTCGAATGTGGGATTATTTGCACGCAGAATACGAAAGATCGCACTTAAATCTTCCACCTCTATGTGGTACGAGCGCTCAGCTTTAATGACGAGATAATGAATATTACGCAAGCGTTCAGCCAACGCCAGCACCAGCTCCGGCGGTGTGAAAACCATTTCCATGAGCTTAACGCGGGTATCACGTGAGAAATAATACATATCCGATTGCCCTTCAGCGAGCCGAACACTACGCTCCAACAGACACTTGCAATGCTCCAACTCCACAGATTGTTCTGAACCACGATAGAGCAAATCTGTTAAATTCTCATAACTGTAAAGTGGCATTGGCGCTGGCTCACGCAAGCGATCTTCCTCGTTCAGTGACTTCTCCGTCATCACGGTCATCATATCGATCTGTATATGCGGCGGAAAGTATAGCGTGGTCAATGTATCAATCGCTATGATCATATCGACAGTGTTCGGAAAGAGTGCGGCATAGTAAAAGCTCAAAGCTGCGCCCATCGAATGTCCCAGAAGGGATACGCTACGCCACTTGTAATGGCGAACAATGCGATGCACGACGCGTAGGAAATCGTTGAAGTGATACGACATGCCGGCGGGAAAGTGCGACGAGCGTCCATGACCGGGCAAATCGATCGCCAGAATGGGTCGCTGCGCTGCAATTAGCGGCGCCAAGCGTGCAAAACTGCCCGCATTATCTTGCCAACCGTGTAGAGCGAGCAGCGGCCGCCCCAGCGGATCGCCATACCAACAGCCGGCTATGTGACCCCAGGGCATGGGAATTTGCAATTCAATCGGCTAGAGAAAGTAAAATGAATGTTTAAGAGAAATTTTTCACTTAAAGAAGACGACGCGCTAAATGCACTTACTCGACTCTTCTCTGTCATTGCGTTCCACTCTTTTAGGCTAACGGCACGGCAACTATGAATTACTTGCGGCGCGTTGCATGACCGTCTACGGCTCTCCGCTTGCGCAAATTAAACAATTCTCTCGTCAATTTAGACGCAAACATTTTATTTTTCATAGAAACACTTTAGTAGAAGCTTAATATTTTAAAGCTTAGGTCAAGTTGGCACTCGTACTAAGTGGAAAAATGTTTAACTATAAACATTAATGAACTTTGAACCCTTTTTGTTGGCTCACTTAGGTAAACATAAGTACCGCGTAAGCATGATTAGATACCTACACTGTTGCGCAAAAGTATCACCTACGTTATTTTTGGAGAACTGAAAATAGTCACTGGGGACCAGAATTGGAGAATGCGATGAGTACAGAAGCAATTCGAAGCCCAATTCATGGATTTTTGCCATATTTTTCATTGATTTCTGACACGGCACATTGCCTTGGAGTGGGTTGATCATGTGCAGTCCACTCGAATCACTGTCGCTAAGGCTTCGGAGTGAAATGATGGAGCCATGTCCTATACATTGTCACATATCGACGTAAAAACTTGGGTATATTACGTTTGAAGATCCCAAAGGCTGATCCAAACCATCAACTCGTCGTAGTTTTTGGTCAAAAGTGAGCTCGCGCGGCATCCGCTTTGCACAGAGCTTCCTCATACCCAAATATTAATGAATGATACAATGTACACGTTCATTTGATATCTTTAAGATCTCAAACTACTTTTCAAAGGTTGATTTCCCTGGTACAGAGTCCAAGTAATGTTGAACAATCCAAATCTTGGCTTCAACAGTATTGGTTTTTCCAAAAAAGAAATGACAAAAGTTGCTTCTCTCAAAATGATATAATTCACAACCTAATAATCCGACAGCTGACAAATTTATACACGCGTCTTTTGAAGGTTAGGGCTTACTAAAAGACTAGAATTATATAATGTGCCATTGCGCTACTGGTTGATGTTCTCGTAAGAGTAGAGGGCTGACATCACCGCCGTTCAAGAAGTGCGATGAACGGGACAAAGACTGAGACAAGTAGGTAGCGGCTACGCTTGATACGTCATGTCGTTCGAATGGATGAAAACACTCCAGCTCTGAGAGTATTCGACGCAGTACACGCCGGGGGAAGCAGAGGAATATAGAACGCAAGAAACCTTATGTGAAGCCTGACCAACCAACCAAATCAACGGAAAAGACCTTGTCTCCTCCGTATATAAATTTTTCCGGCCGATGCAGAAGCCTTCACTGGAATACGATATCCATTGCTCATCAGATTTGGATATCAAAAATTGCTTGATTCGTTCTTGTGCACCAAGCTTCAGGGACGAGACTCTAAATAATCCTAAAATCACTCATATAGTAATAGACGCAATATGTAACTCAAAGTGTGTCGTATACTTTTTCCCAACAGTGTATGCGCTTCAAAAAACACTAAAAACATTTAATAGACATTTCACCAACTGAACTTCAAGCTTTATTTATAAATTAAACTACGTAAAAGCCGAAAATTCAAGTTCACAATCTAGCCTTTGACGGCAACTCACTGCCAACATCCGACTGTGCGCCGTCAGCCTGCGGCTGTGGACGATACCGCTTCAAAAACGGTATGATCAAATTTGCTGTAGCTTCGGGCTGGTTCAGGTGGAAATGATGTAAGCCCTCAGCAATGACATGTGTTTCGAAGTTCGGATTGTCCTCAGTCAGCAAACGGATTATCTTCATCGAGTCCGGACCGATATTACTTGAAGCACCACCTCTTAAGACCAAATAAGGCAACTTCGCCGCACAAATACGCATAGCCATGGCTTTGTTGAGCGCCTCCTCGGCCTGTTGATCCACTAAGTATTTTAGGCGTGTGTCGCGTGAAAAGTAATATCTATCGGCAAATTTACGCGATTTGCTTATGCTGCGCTCCAAAATGTATTTACAGTTTTCCAGCAAAATCGAACGGCCGGAACCCTCGTACAGCCGTTGCTCACATTCAGCAAACGTGTAACTTGGTGGTTCTTCGTTTGATGTGTCATCGACGAGGCGTTGATTGTCCCGCAACGCCTTTTCCATTGAGTAGCGTAACGCTTTTACCGCGAAATCTGGCTTGCTAAGACGTCTTATGACCACATCAATGCTAATTAGCATATCGACTTTGCTTGGATATAGGGAAGCAAAGTACAAACCAATGCCGCCTCCCATAGAGTGACCCAACAGCGATATTTTAGACCAATTATAATATTGCATGAGACGTGTCAGTACGCGTATAAATTCAGAGATATGATAGATTATTCCAGCAGGTAGATGCGAAGAGCGACCATGTCCGGGTAGATCGATGCAGAGCACACTGCCGGCGGCTTCGACGAGCAACGGTGCCAATTTAGCGAAGGTGCCAGAATTATCGAGCCAACCATGTAGTGCGATGAGCGGTTGAATCGACCGATCGCCATACCAAAGCGCGGATATGTGACCCCATGGTACTGGGATCTGTATCTCTGTGAACTGGATAAGAAAAGTGTGATTAGTTTTTATTTTTGGATTAGAAAGAAGAATTATTAGTAGCCCAGTCAGAAAGATTGACTTGTTTAAGTGACTAGCCTCGACAGCAATACGATATTCTGCAAAATAACCTAAAAGTTAAAGAAACAGTGCTTGAAAATTGTCGTGTTGACATCAGAGAGATAGCAAAAATCTCAACACCTTTTGGGGATCGACGCAACACACTTTTCCTAAAGTGTGTTAAACAACTTTAAGCTGTCAATCTTACCCAACACAGCTAACAAGCCGCTCGAGTCTTTTAAGACTGCACCTACTGAAATTATTAGAATCATGAAAGAACTTAATCCCAAAAAAAGTCACCAATACAGAGGTGCTCTCCTCAATAGCAATATTTGGTAACTCAATTAGCATTTTTGGGGTAATATTATCTTCGCTCTTCAGTGCAATTCTTAGTTTAGGATAATATTCAATTTCATGGAAAATATCGCGTACTATTCGCAACACCATTTTCAGACCCAGCATACCAGCATTCATTATTGGATAATTGGATTAGACCAAGTCCAACACGCAGTAAAGAAAATATAGCAGCCGTTGCTGAGAGTGTACACGAAAACCGTGGAGAGTCGATTCGGCGCCGTTAGCAGAACTCAGACTGACGTATGGAACGACTTAGCGCATTTTACGTCCAGATCTTAAATTGAAAGCGTACAAAATACAGCTTGTTCAAAAACCGAAGCCGCTCGACCTTCGCAAGCGACATGGCTTTAATCTATGAGCTCTTGAAATGTTCCAAAAAGATCCGACGTTTTCGAACAAAATTTTGTTCACCTATGAATCCCATTTCTAGCTCAATTGGTACGTACACAAGTCGAATTGTTGCATTTGGGACGAAGAACATTCAGAAGAGATTCAAGAGCTGACATTTCATCCAGAAAAACAGCGGATTGGTGTGGTTCGTGAGCCGGTGTAATCATCGGTCCATATTTCTGTAAAAATTATGCCGGCGACCATTATCGCGCCATGGAAACCGACTATTGCATGCCTGAAATTGAAGTTCGTGATCTCGGCGCCATTTGGATTCAAAAAGACAGCACCACTTCACGCACATCGCATCTATCAATGGATTTATTGGGAGAACACTTCGATGTGCCACGAAGATCGTGTGTTATAACACCGTTAGACTTTTTCCTGAGGACATATGTGAAGTACATAGTCTATGCGAACAATCCCATTCCCCAGTTACCAGTTGAAATGCGCAAACAAGTCATCGAAAATTGAACGCAACGAATGGACCATCAGAGACCTTGCCACGGCAAACATTGGAAAGAGATCTTCTTCAAAAAATAAATGCCAAAGAATGTTATTTCGAATGATAATAAACACTCCTTATTAAATTTAAAGGTTCTGTGTGTTTCTGAGTACGGAACCTCGAAATGGATAGCAACTGATGATTAAAGTAGGAGATTTCATATCTAATGAACGACAGATAGGGCCTGGTTATCGCAGGGTAGTGTTTCAGGCCCGATTCTATACATCATATATACAGCAGATCTTCCAACAGTTAATATTGACATCAATTTTTCGGATGACACAGCTTTAGTGAACCGTAACAAATGCCTCATTATAGCATCAAGAATATTAGCGGAGCACTTAAGTTCTATCGAAAAATGGCTAGCCACCTGGCTTATAAATGTGTATAAAAGTGTAAGCATGTTTTATTTTCGCTAAGACCAAATATGTGCCCGGCAGTAAAAATTAACAATATTTTAGTACCCCTTGGTATTCATCTAGATAGAAGGCTCCTCTGGAGTAAATATGTATATGTATATCTAATAATAATAATAATGATAATAATAATAATATCCGTAATAACAATAATAATAATGACAATAATAATAATAATAACAATAATAATAATGATAATAATAATAACTTTCATGAAGATAAGAGCTGTAAATTTAAATTGGCTTTTAAATATAAACTTAGCCTAAACAAACAAAATGCTTTTATACAATGCGGTCATAAAGCCGAGCATTCAACTGAGGGTACGAGCTGTGAAACTTATATTGATATGATACGAAGGTTCCAATCGAAAATGCTTAGAACAATGAAAATATCCATAAATATATAAGAAATATATATCTAAACTCCGAGATCACCCAAACCCTTTGTCTAATGCTTTAGTAAAACTGGCCTTAAAAGAAGAGATATGCTACGTACCAAAGAGCAACGTATCATCAAAACAGCTTAATCACTTGCTTGAGTTTGTCTAGTTTTTAAATAAACTTAAGATTTTATAAGTTATCGATGCAATAAATAAAGGAATATTGCAAAAAAGTTATTAGTATAAGGCCTTGACAGACGACAGTGCTAATATGCATTGGCGGGCTTAATTTACATTTACTTGCGCATTTGACCCATGTTAATGCAAGTTTGTAATGCACAAGAATTTTGTGCATTTAGCTGAATTTACGAAATTTGAGTAGGCAACACTGCTCAAAAATGGCCGATTTTTGCTATATTTTGACAGATGTCGCTTGAAATCTGCCGCCTTGTTTGTGTTTACAGCTTCAGAGGTAAACAGTTTTTATATTGCTAATTAAATTATGTGCAAGTATATTAACAAAAACAAATTTTAATATTTTTAGATGGCAGAAAATAAACAATGCACAGTTTGCTATCCATTTTTCCAATATTCTTAACTTTTTCGCACACTTTTATTTCACTTTTTTTTAATAAATAAACAAATTTCACTATCAGCTGTCTAAAAGCACAAGTCTGCCGTCTGTCACCATACAATGGCAATGCGAATTAGCGTTGCTTAAGGCGCATTAATTTTGCTCGTCTGTCAGGGCTAATAAATAACCGTTAGAACGAGTACAGAGTTTAAAACTTCTTACGAAAGTTTGCAAATTTTGACTTTTCTCCAAAAATTTGACAAGCCAACTCAAATTTTTGGCAAAGCTTTTTTTATGGATTGTCTCTCATTCTCCGCTAAGTCATCGCCACATCAATTTAAAGTCCAATAAAAGGTCTTATTATTCATGTATAATTTATTATTCATGTTTTAGTATTCAGGTTATAGACATTTGGATACTTTACTTACCATTGCAGCTTCTAACCGTTTTATTAACGAGAAATCGAAAAATTCATTGAAGACTAAATAAACTTTAAAGAACGAAAAAACTAATCCAATAAGTTTCGTTGGTAACAAACAACTAATTGCAATCAAGCGATTACTCAAAAAACACCAACCAAGTTCACCTGAGAATCAGACAGAAGTTCTAGTCTGTTATTAAGGGAGCTTTGGTAGATAAGAGTAATATAAATGGAGAGTAAAGAGCGCACTCACATAATCACACATGCAAATGGAAAAAAAGTTTAATTCAAAGCTTTTGACTAATTAACCCATTAGGGGTTGTTTTAATAATTATAACTGTATTGATAACAGTAAAATTATATTTAAAAATTAATATCCTGCACGTGACTGCTTATTACTTAAATTAAAAAATCACTCAATATGAGTGAGTGAATTATTTGTCTATTTTTGTTTTTTCATTTACTACAATAAAACAAAAAAAATATGAATAAAATATTTGCTCCCTCAAATATTTCATTTCACCACACTATTGTGAATGGCACATAGCGCCGACTGCCTGTCAAAAACAGCAGCACAATAACAGCTGATTGTCAATACGCTTTATTTTTATGGTTAGAATGAAGTGTTTGTGCAATAGTTCGTGAATCCCAATTGAATATTGAAAATAATGGCGTTTTTGGCTAAGGGATTGCTTTCCGTGGCGCGGCAGCCTTGCCTCGTTAATAACTTAACACGTAAGTAAACAAATCGTTATGCAAATAGCAACATTTCATTTATTTTCCATTGCAGACACATTTCGTGCGCTCAGCATTGCACCGCGCCTGCTGCAACAACAAAAGCCCACTTTAGTAAATGCCGCAGTAGTAGCAAATAAAAGTGAAAAATTGACTTCAGAACTCGAACAAAAAGAATGTCAAGATGTTTTCGATAAAGTTAACCAACAACTTGATGAACGTAAAGAGGGACGTCTATTTGCTATTGTACATTTGTGTGGCAAACAATTTAAAATAACAGCTGGCGATATAATACTTGTGGAAGGCTATTGGCCACCTACAATTGGCGATGAAATACGTTTGGAAAAAGTGCTACTGGCTGGTGCTAAGGATTTCACTTTAATCGGTCGGCCAATACTACCGGCAGGTTTGGTGAACGTGAAGGCGACAATTATTGAGAAAACCCTAACGCATACGAAAACACATTTCAAAAAGAAGCGCAGGAAGCAATACATGCGTATCAACTTCCAACGTTCACCGAACACAATGATTCGCATCAATTCAATTGAAGTTGAGCAAAATGTAGGTGACCCTGCGGAAGTAATCAGTGAGCCGCGTATATTTTAGTTGCATTTTTTCAACTGTTGTACATAAAGTGTAGCAGCCAATAAAGTAGTTAAACCATATTTTGTTCCTAAGTTATGTGAAATGTGTGCGTTATTTAAATAGTAAAATTTTGTTTTCCAGTGTTACCAGTTGTTTTTAAATTTGTGTGTTTGTTGAGGCTAAGGTGTTCGCACAACTTAGTTGAGTATTTCAGAGCCTCACGTGTGGAATATACATATGTAGAGCCCTGCTACTTAATTTAGAATGAGCTATCCAACGCTTGGTGAATTCATTTCAGCTGATATAATCTAAGTGAACCTACCGTAATTTTCGATTTTAGACCATTACGAAATTTAGTGTATTTATACCAAAATAGTTTCGTTAAACCACAATAAGGGGTAAGGTTCGCTACATTCAACAAACTCACCACAGGGGAGTTAATAAATATTGTTATGGTAAATAGGTGGACGGTAAATGGTAGCCACATACAAATCAAAATAGAACAGCCATTAAATATAAAGTGACGATTTTGAAAATAAAATATATTGCCGGAGCTCAATGCTTGTATAGAGTTTTCATATAAGCAGTTGAATAAAGGTAGTGTAAGTTCAAGTTGTTGAACAAAATATGGAAGGAGTCTAAGGAGATGACTCAGCAAATTAAATATAGGAAATGATTTTGAATTTTCTTTTCTATCAAATATCGCAAAATACCTTGCAAGAAAAAAGAAAATTCTATTAGATATATACTTATACATATATATGTGTGTATGTATGTATTAATATTTCTTTTCGAATATTTCCTTATTATATGTAAGTGAGCGCATAAAAAGAAATTCTTTCATGTCGTCAAGAAGTATTCCTGTTTACCACTTTAATAACTTGTACTGGTCATTGCTTGGAACCGTCAGATTCACTAATAACTATTCAGAAATTCTGCGCATGTTTTGCGGAAATCATAAAACTGGAGGGAGGCAGAATTACCATTCAATGAACTGCATATATGTATGTATGTATGTATAAATACATATTTATGTATGTACATATATGCATATGTATTTATATGAGGAGAAGAGTGCATTTAAAAGAATATGTTATGCTAAACTCTCGTTTTTTTAATATTAATGTTTTAATATTTTACTTGCTATATACATTTTAATGGTTCAAATTCATATTTGAAAAGAGTTATGGCTTGCATACGTGCTTATATGATGATTTAATTCTTTTCCTCTTAAAAAATAAAGAGGGTATACTAAGTTTGCCCCGAAGTTTGAATAAAATATGTATATACAAATACATTGGAGTGGGTTGATTTACAGGGAGGCAAAAAACGGAAAAATCGCGTATTCAGGAAATGTTCTACGGATCATTCTTTGCCTAAAACACCATGGGTCTAAAACCGTTTCGTACCAGAGATTTTTAAGGCGAAGTTTAATAAATCTCAATAATCGGTTGTTTATGTGATATTCCGAGTGTTATTAGAAATTGCGCCATTGCTTTGGACAATAATCCATGCCAAACTTTGTGAAGATATCTCGTTAATTCAAAAATATTTCCATACAAAGACTTCATTTTGTTTATTCAGCTGTTCTTGTTGTTGTAACGGGTACATAATCCTCGTTAGGGTGGTGAAGATTAGATGAGTTGTGATCGACGTCATCCAACGGTAGGCCCAGGAAACGTGCTGTTTCGACGGGGTCGGACCATAGGGAGAAGGGTGTCAGATGTGTGCCGGGGCTCGTTGCATGCTGGACATATATTTAATATGTCGTGGTCGATTCTGGATAAGTATGAGTGTAACCTACTACAGTACTCAGAACGAAGCTGCACAAGGAACTTCTCTTTGATCGTTCAGTTCGTATGTTATAGTGGTCAGATAACGACGATTCAGACAATTAAGCAACCTTCGAATATTTGCGCTAATGAAGAATATTTTAAGCAACTATACTTCGAAAGCTCATGCGTTCCAGAAAGTCTTAGATATTGGGTTACTAAAAGTGTCCAGTTAACTTCGAGATACAGAGTTTGCTTGAAGGAGAAGAAGTAATTTTATCCGCCTTCCTAGACATCAAAGGTGCTTTTGATAACACCTCTCACAAGAGCGTAGCCAGGGCGCTGACGAAAAAGAATGTGGCAGCACCGGTGCGCTGATGGATAGAGGACGTACTGCTCACCAGAATAGCTGAAACCACAATAGGAGATACCAGCATTCGTCTCGGCATTACGCGAGACTGCTTACAGGGTGAAGTGCTATCCCCTTTGTTATGGAGCCTGGACGGTCTCAGGAACCTAACCCTTGGGGGCAGAGAGACAGAGTTGACTAACGTAGTCAAATATCTTGGTCCAAATGACAGCAGAAGGCTGTGGCAGATGTAAGGTAATATCATCGCATTGGATGAACGAATTAAGTGGTGTAATACTATTGGCTCTTCTCCCAAGGGACAGCATTACCAAACTTCAAAGTTATCCACAGCAGTAAGGCTGAATGGAATGATTCCACTTTCGAGCTACTGCTTAGAGGTAGTACAATCAAGCGGTACACCGACGGCTCGAAAACGCCGGAGGCGATTGGTGCAAGAGTCGCAGGACTACGCACCAAACCTTCCATACCTATGGGAAGTTAGAGGGAAAAACTCAATCAATTTGTCGCATTCTACACTGGCCACTTTAAGCTGAAGAAGCACTTATATAAAATGGGCCTAGCTTCTTGTGCAAATTGCCGGTTCTACGACAGGGAGCATGAAACTCCAGAACACCTGCTAATTAACTGAATAGAAGTCTGCAGACGCTGGATACAGGCCTTGAATCCATGTTTCCAAATAGGGATCATATCGCCTCACTAGCACCTAGCAGTAAATTGGAATTTATCAATATACTGGGGTTAGGTGGGTCATTGTGACTTAGGAGAGGGCACAATAGACCTAGAACGCGTGGCAATCCTCATCTATTTATCTTATCTTATCTTACTAAAAGTTGAACTATCCAAGACAAATTCGATAACAGCCACACAAAAGTATGTACAAACAAGTTTGTAAATGGAATCAAATTTTCTCGGGATATTGGTGCCCAAACATACATACATACATACAAACGCACATTGATATTGTATGCCAGTGTGTAATTCACTGTCTCGCCGCATTGCACGACAGTTAATAATCCGGGAAATTTTACCTCAATTAAATCAACGTTTTCCGGTCAATGTGAGCCCACGCAATGCTCTCACTCGCCCTATGCGTGAAGAATGTTACGCTGCTGAAAGCAGAAGAGCACTTTAATCGCCTTTCGCAATTTCACGATTTTCTTTTAATTAAAACATACCAAAGAAAAAGGAATTCCACAGAATTTCCCCTTACAGCAGGGCACTTACATTAATATACGTCTATGTAGGTATGTATGCACTTGCATTCCCGTGAGTTCGAAAAGGATTACTGCACAATTATTTTGACTATTGATTGGCAATCGTCAGCCACCTTGTAACCTTGTGCTTTCAGGAGCGAGTGAAAAATTGTCCCTAGAGAAACCTCTCTATTTTTTTTAAACACTAATAAATAGACGATATCATCCATCAAACAAAAAGAATACAAGATCCAAGTCACGTTTCTGAAATTGGTCATGGAATTCGATTCACCACAAATAAAAAATGGAATGCCTAGAATTACTTTTGAGGATCGACGAAAGACTATAGTGAGACTATAAGCAACACAGTCACGCGTAAGTTCTAAATGTGAATAGAAAAAGCCTAGTCCTAGTTTACAAGAGTAAACTAGTTTGTAGATCCTTTAGCTGGGGAAATAACTTCAGATTGGCATAATCAAAATGAACCCGAAGAAGGGGTGTCAACTCGATAACATTTCTTGAAAATATTGAAGAAAGTTGAGTACAACGAGAGCACTGATTATACGCTGTTGCACTATATTTGGAGCAGGAACTACCTTTTTACTTGGTTCGGCTTTCGCTCTGCCTGTTTTCTTGAATTCAAAAGTACTTTTATGTTGCTACCACGATCGCTTGCCACCGACGGGAAATTTAACTGTGTGATCAACTTCAATTAGCGGTTTCTGCCGTGCAGCCGCGATCCGGACTAGTTTTTATAGAATATGAGTAAATTTGAAAACAATGAAATATTTAAATAGTTGTCGGTTGAAGGTGTTTTTGAGACGACTTTGATTGATTTGATAATGGTTTCTTTTAATTTCTCTAAAAGTATGAACTTTCGCGTATAAGGTTCTTAAGATAATATTATGTGAAAGACTTAAGCGCATTGTAAATAAACTGAAAAACTTATCAGTGTGGCTTCAGAGCTGGCGAATCCACCCCTGACAAACAGATCGACACCCATTAACATTTTTGTCGATTTCAAAGACGCTTTCGACAGCACTGATAGGAGCTGCCTATTCGACGCAATGTCTAAATTTGGTATCCCTGTGAAACTATGCAGAATGACGTTGAGCACAACCATCAGCTTCTTTAAAATCGGGAAGGACTTCGCCGAGCCGTCCGATACCAAACAAGATTTGAGACAGGTTGATTTTCTTTCGGACGTCTTTTTCAATATAATGCTGAAAAAAGTAATACTTGCTGCTAATCTGCACCGCAATGACACTGTCTACCCTAAAAATGAAATGTTACTGGGGTACGCAGATGATATTGACATCAGAGACCTTAACAATAGAGCCGTTAGCGCAGCCTTTTCAAGCCTAGAAAAAGAAGTGAAAGAATTTGGTCTTGTGGTGAACGAAGGCAAGACAAAGTACCTAGAGGCTAATAAAAAAGACTCATCGCGCCTTAGGTACTGCATCACTGTTGGCAGCTGTAAAATTGAAAAAGTTTAGAACTTTGTATATCTCGGAACCAGCATAAATTCCATCAATAATGTAAGCCTGGGGCTCAAGCGCAGAATAACTCTTGTCGTTGCTATTATACGGCGCAGAAACATGGGCGAGATGAGAAAGCACTAGGACCCTTCCAGAGAACTGTTCTACTCAAGGGCTTTGAAAGAAGATTGGCGGCATGGAAATAGTTAAGCGCATAAAAGTTCGACAAATGCGCTGGTTAGGTCATGTCTTTCGCATAGAAGATGATGCTCAAACGAAAGGCTTCTTCGACTCAAGACCTATGGGTGGACAACGGAAGCAATGGATCCACGCATCCAATGGAAGGACCAAGCGCATAGCGACCAGTCTGCACCTGGGTTCTACAACTGGCGTGAATCCGCAAAGGATAGAAGCGACTGGCGATGTTTCGTGTTCTCGGCCCAGACCGACCAAGGGTTGTAGTACCAAAAAAGATGAAGAAAGTTCGCTTATCAATGATATTCCAAGTCTTCCTATTCTTAATGTCTTTTTGACGAATGCCAAATGGTCCGCATTTTCATCAAGTAAAATTATAAAGTTTTTTTTTTTACAAAATTCATTCAGCGCCATCTTTGGATTAGTCGACTGAGACGATCTTTATCGTGATTTTGATCGGTCAGTGGTCCGATAACGGCAACTCCGCCAAGTGAACAGCGTTTTGGGGAAAAACGGTTGTATGCCAAAACTGAAATCGATTTTTCTAAACCTTATACTGAGACTAGAGCCCGTATATACTAACTCACACACACAGCTGAATTGACTATTTGTATATATGTATGTAGTCCATATATATGTTTATACTTTATAGGATCTCCTATGTTTCCTTCTGGCTGTTACGAACATCTTGGCATTATAGCGCATCAAAAAGTCACTGACTTGCGAAGCCACACACACGCCACAACAACCGTTAGACCCAAACGTTTCGTAACGAACATACTTATATGCATACATACATACACATGCAAATATGTTTGTGAACTTTTGGGTACATAAACAAAATGCATGAACTTTTTGCAAAGTGCAACGAGCGAGAAGCGCAATAGAAATGACTGATAGCTGCGGTTGAAACACATTCAGCAACAATAATAACAGCAACAACAGCAAAAAAATCCGCAGCAGCATGAAAGCAAATATTCCATTTTGTTTTGAAGATAAACAATAATATTTTCATAACTAAAAACAATCCTGCTGTCTATGCAAACACGTCGAGCCGTTGCCGCAAACGAGTGCCGCAACACACACGCACGCATACATGCATATGTATGTATGTGTATATGTATGCTGAAGGCAAATGCCAACTTAGATTTGAATATTCATGTAATAATTTCCAAGTCCATGCTCACAACGTGCAATTTCCACTGCAAACACACACATCCATACTTACTCACACAGACAAATATGTATGCTTGTATGTGTTTAGCGCTCTTCGTGTGAGGCAACGAACGCACTATGCACATAATTGGCATGGAATTTATGGTAATATAAATTTTACAGGATTTCATGAAAGTAAAATGAACGTTAGCCGTAATGCCGTCGAGGGCTAACCAAGCCAAGCGTTTGCCTTCCCGAAAAATAGAGCAAAAACTAGCAGCCACCATCAGCTACTCTCCTCTCTAGCTTTCTTCTTGCCAGTCTCAACACGCCGCGGCGCCTAAAGTAGCAAAGCAGTAGGCTCACTGCTCCCGACGCATTCATTTTCAAGCCCTTCTTCTATTAGGAATAATGCTGTGCTGCGGCGTGAATGAGATTTGTTTGCCTTATTGCATAAGTGACGCTAAGTGAGTGACATTGTATGCTTGGAATGTCAACATGTTGGCTTCAGCAGCAGACTTTGTTGTTGCTTTTGAGTACTGAATGCCAACTAAAATTTACTGCAACAACTTATGCACACACATAGCTTACTGAGCGTCTGCGGCTGGATGAAGAATGCATTTTTTAAATAATAGTATTTAAATTCGTAAGAAACGTTAGACATTTCAAGGGTCGCCAGTTGCATTGCCTTGTGGCGCCAAAGAAGTAAACAGAGTTTTATTTGAAGCTACTTTAAGATTTCCCACAACTAAATTGATTCGAAGCCCAAATATTAAGAATTGGCGCACTTAAGATCTTTCCGTTCCTACCAGTCGACAAGTCGATACCAAAGCAGTCGGATCTATCTGGTCTTCAGCGAATTTTATTTTAACACTTCGATCGACAGAAAACGGATTCCATTCCGTTGATGGTTGACTTGTTTGCATGTCAAACTCATAAACACATGCCTCATCGGCCGTTATATAGCTCTCTATGAATGTGGGATAGGAATACGCATGATCAAGTATTTCCAAAGAGACCTGTTTACGGTACTCTTTTTGAAAAAAATTCAGCTTTATCGGAATGAGTCGAGCAAGAACATCTTTCATACCCAAAATATCCACCAAAATCCTTCGAACCAACTCGCGAGAGAAGTCGAGCTCTTTTGCCATCTCTCTAACACTTGTCTGACAATTTCCGTGCACCATATTCTTCACGTTTTTTGTATTTTTATCAGTTGACTCGGTCTCCAGAACGAGGCATGTCTTCAACGATCTCCCGACCTTCTTTGAAGGCATTGTACCACTCGTATGATAATGGGTAGACTGTCAATTAAAGCTGCACGAAATAGCTGAGACAATAGACGTCTCAGAAATGCAAGTTATCTCGCTTGGAGTATCAGGCGCAAAAGCGTTGTCGGGATGAATGCCGCGTTGTTCATGTCGGACAACAAACTTACCGTCAGTGTTTAAGTGCAACCCGAAAGAGTTTCTGCCCCTAATGACTATCGCAGCATGGTTCCGCTGGCGGTCACCAGACCTCAAGCAACAGTCGGAACCGTGGACTACACCCGACGAACCTGCTTCGAAGAGGACGAAGACTGTACTATCAGTCATTACCTTTTCGGCCTCACAGTACTTTCCCGGTTACATAAACAGTTGCAACAATGGACTTCATCTGACGAACCTGCTTCCAAGAAGTCGAAGACTGCCCTATCGGCCATTATCTCTCCGGTCCGGGAAATGGGCACGAAACTCTATCACGCCGAATTATTGAGCCGATTCGCTACCGATTTGGCAAAAAACGACCTCGTTCACTGATGAAAAAACTGCTCTTCCACCAGAACAACACATCGGCCGACGCCACACCAAAATTGCGCGAATTCGGCTGCGAGTAGACTGCTTTAAGAGGCTTATAGAATCTTGACTACGACGTTGAGGTCGAGTCTGAACTCCTCCAGTTTGTAAAAAGTATCGTTTCAGATTTCGCAGAAAAGAGGATTAAGCTCTTTGCAGTTGAGAAACGAAGAGGGTTAGAGAGATACTTGAAAATTTCTAATTTTGTTGCCATAAATTGAAATGCCTAGTAACCTCTATCGCTCAACCGCATTTGACGAGATTTGTTTGTGATTAAGAGAATGTCGAAAGACAAAGGACCGTGTAGTCCCTCAGTTTTTGAGAAATCGATCTAAAAATTTTCACAAGTCTTTTTCTCCCAAGAAACTGCTCATTTATTGGAACCGTCTGTCATACAAGCTGATCGATCCAAGGTAAGATCTTGCAAGGAAAACCTTTCTATTTGACAAGATATCTTCACGAAATGTGGCAAGGCTTATTGTCCAAGATCCAAAATTTTCAGATCCGACCACTAAAGCATATAGCTCCCATACAAACTGGCGGATCCAAAATAAGTTAAAGATTTTTTGTACTTTCACCACTATAAGAAATGCTTCAGTGCAGCCGAAGTCAACGTTTTTTTCTCTCTTTCATTTGCAGCAACCAGTTTTGGTTAGCGTAACCAAGTTGCTTACCCTCCAAAAAGCTACTAATTGCAATTGACGGTACATACTATGAGTCAAACACTGCGTATACGCAACTAAATTGTAACGTACGGTATTAAAACGAATGGAAATATATTTTTGAATTCTATTTAACTTTTTCCCTCCACCCTTCACCCCATATTTGGTCGCCCTTCTTGAATAAATTATAGTGTTCCCTAAAAGAATCGCACGCAACGGCACCAGCGACTAACAAGCGCTCACTGGACCAGAGCCCAGTGCAATCACAGCACCTTTTAGCATACTCTTCGCTTCGTGCTCTAATGGAAAATACGACCATTGCATATTGCATTTATCGAATCGAATCATTTCGTCCCGGCTTGTTTGACTTAACTTCATTCTTTTGCCAGAAAATCACTTATTGGCGGGGAAGGGAATAAATGACATTTTGCAAGTAGCTACAAAAGAATTTCGAAATCTGCAATATGGCAATATGTGCATAAATACACACACACACACACAAGTACACATATTTGTAAGCGGCACTGTAAAAACAGTTGTAAAGTTAAAATTGTTTGAAACGAAGAAACCAGAAAGTTAAGCGAAATCCCACTCAGCCAATTTCCCATTCGATAAAGTTCAAAATTGCAACGAATTAAGTATGAAGAGAAAAAGAAAAACTGAGCGTTCCCAGTTGCTTTCTGACGGAATTGATGCGTATCGAAGGTTTCAATATGTTTTTGCTTGCGTTTGGTTCACTTGTACATATTTATATTTACGAATCTTTTTTTGGTTATATTCGTTGCTTAAAACTGTAAAAAAGCGTTTATTCAAAGTAATGGAGAACTCGGTTTTTTGGATACTTTATTATGGGTACTTTGAATGAAATTATAAGTATGAAAAAATAATTACACGGCCTAGGCTTAAGTCTACTCTAAATTATTAATCTAAGCGCCAAGTATTAAGTAACGGTTCCAAGTAGAGATAATTTTTTTGTCAGCCGCAGCTGAGTGTGTACACGAAGACCGTGGAGAGTCGATTCAGCGCCGTTCGCAAGAACTCGGACTGACGTATGGAACGACTTGGCGCATTTGAAAGCTTGTACAAGAACTGAAACCGCTCGACCTTCCCAAGCCACATCGTTTCGCTCTGTGAGCTCTTGAAAAGTTCCAAGAGGATCCGACCTTTTCGAACTAAATTTTGTTCAGCGCTGAGGCCCATTTCTGACTCAATGGGTATGTAAACAAGCAAATTGCCACATTTAGGACGAAGCGCAACCTGAAGAGATTCAAGAGCTGTCATTTCATCCAGAAATAAAAAAAACGAACGGTTTGGTGTGGTTTGTGGGCCAGTAGAATCATCGCTCTATATTTCCTCAAAATGATGCCGGTGAGAACGTAACCGTCAATGGTGGCCGTTATCGCGCCATGATAACCAACAATTTGATGCCAGAAATTGAAGCTCATGATCTCGGCAACATTTGGTTTCAACAAGACGGCGGGCCGGTCAATTAGCTACCCAGATCGAGTGATATCACACCGTAAGAATTTTTTTGTATGGATATATAAAGTCTAATAAACATTCCCCATTGAATTTGAAGTTTCTGTGTTTTTTCTTTAAAAGAGTAGGAAGCTTCAAAATGAACTACTCTTTATTTCGATTTTTTTTCGCTTGCTAAATAAGAGTTATTTGATAATAGTTATTTATTGCTCATATAATAATATTTATGCGGCGAGTTTTACTTAATTCCTCCGCAATAAGAGTGCCATGACAAATAATGCTCTCACCCCTAGTTATAATTGTGTGATGAAGTGTTTCGAAGCACTGTTTTATTTTTTTTTTTAACATTTCTCTCGACCAATCGATACTAGACATTTTTTTGAGCTATCGACAAATTGTGTGGGATCCAATGTGAAAAAAATCTCAAATCAAATGTTCATGCAATATTGAATGTATGCTGGCCCCACTAATGCCTAAAGTTGTCTCAATCTTTACGACAATAGTTTCCGTAACTGATTTTAGTAGATCTTGACGGAATTCGTCTTGGAGTGATCTACGAGCTCGATTGAATTCACCATACCATCGATAAACACTGGCCTTTGATGGAGCTTCATCGTCAACAACTAAATTAAGTTCAACGATAAACTGTTGCTGAGTTAATACTCGTACACGTCGAAAGTTATAAAAAATAATTGCGCGAAAGTTTGCGCGATTTAATTCTATTTTTTGGCCGAGATGAATATTTTTAGTTACTGTAAACAACACAAATAGCGCTCGTATGTCAAAATGTTCTGAGTATACTTAACATCAAAAATTTCACACTTTACGGTAAAGTTGCGAGCTGCCAGATTGCAACACTAGGGATGCCAAATCCGGAATAAAAAAAGGTAACTTGCGTACTGGTCTTTTTTTATGCAAGATGAAGGTTCACTTTAATACGGGCAGAAATTGTCGTCAAAAAGGACGTCAACGCTTTTCGCTAAGTTTAATATAGATTCGATATCTAATTTTGATACATCAACTAGTCGTTTGAACTGCGAAGCTCCTAGTATAGGTGTTACAGCGTGTCTCACATGTGTATTTCCCAGCACTTTCGGCATATGTCATCGTTGCTAATGTCTATACGACTCGTAATGACGGTAAGTTTTGAACAGCCGTTCTATAGTATTTTCATGTGTAATTTTCTTCGATGCCTTGCACATGATCGTAATGATCTGCATGTGCTTGAGGTCTTCCATCAATCCGTGTATCAGCCCTTTAGAAAATTTCAGTGTATCGTTTTTAGCGACTCGCGTATTTCCTGTTTCGTAGCCAGATGATTGGCACTTTTGGCAATCTCATCAGCTATTTCGTTTCCCGGTGACCTTATGGCCTGAAATCCAGTATATGTTCAAAGGCTTTCCGGCCGTCTCCACATCCACTTCCTTTCTGCTTCTAAGAACGTTCTGTGAGATTATTGCATTAATTGCTCTTGGCTATCGACAGATATATTAATGTTCTCTATGTTGTTTCCGAAGTTGTAAGCATCTTACAGATAAAGTCCACAAAAATATATAAAATATGTATATTGGAATAATCAATTTCTTAAAAAAATCGATTTACGGAAATATCTTTAACAAAAAAGGTGTTCTGAAGTATTCTTCATATACAAGGAAGAATTGATTGAGACAACAAGTGGTACTCAGACCGAGTAGGTAATAGAAAATTAAATACTCTATCCATGAACCGAAAAATTACTTTAGAAGTCTCTCAACTTCCACATCTGGATACAAAAGCGTAGACGATGGGGATACTTGATGGTGCAGCTCTTGCAGGGATCAACAAAAGTAAAGGTTAAAGAATCAACTAATCTGTTTTCGTTAACAAATGTGAATATAACAAAAAAGGTAACAAAAAATCAACGAATTTAGTAGCGATCGAATCACAGTTTAGTAAATTAAGGCCTAGCGAAATAAAAGTAGGTACAAAAAACAAAAATTTCGAGGTAAATTCGATATTTGTGAGTATTGTTCAATGTTAAACACCAAGAAGAACACCTGCGTCAATTCGTATATGGTACTTAGGAACTTTCATTTGTCACTAAGCGCTAGACCATAGACAATCACTCTGCAGCCACGATCTTAAAGTATTTTAAGCATATCGTTAACAACCAGGATCCATAGAAGAGGTGAAAGAACTCCATCGTGTGGGGTTCCCCTATTCACATTTCGTCAAGCACGTTCGTTTCCCCGTTCCGTTTCAATCATTCTGCCGCACAGAACACTGAAAATGAGGTGTTTGAGCTGTGATTCAACACCAAGCAGTTACGACTGCTTCTGGCAGGATGTTATTAAAAGCTCCCTCTATACCAACGAAGACCCCAACAGCGAATTCCTTAACCCAAATGGCCATGACACGATAGTATGCAAATCAGTATCCACTGACTTGCCTTTACAATAAGCAAGTTGCGCTCCTGATATATGGTCGCTCGGAATGCGCCTCCTTACTACACGTACTACACCATCAGTCTCTCCAGAGTTTTTAGTAAGAAGGTGGAGAGGCTGAAGCCCTTGGACGTAAGGTGGGAGCCCCTGGCAGCCTTCGAGATGGACGTGACTCTGATTCATCTCCAGGACTCCGTGATGCAACCCAGTCTTATTCAGTTCGCATAGATAAGTCCCAACCAGTTGCATAACACCTTAACAGTGTGTTGCAACTGCGCTGGTATGATGCCATTCGGTTCGGGGGACTTGAAAGGTTTGAAAGATTGATCGCCCAGGTTAAGTGCCGTTCATCCAGAAGGTCGAAAACCACCGCGCAATCGTCTTGCAGCTCTCCGATAGATATTCTCCTTAGAGTACCTGTTGCTTGGGAAGTGAGCATCATCCGAAGTGTATCCTCACTGCTCAGGGTCCAATTCCCATTTGTATCCTTAAAATAATCCGGGGAGACGGGGTTCTTTGCGAGAATAAGCCTGAATTCCGAGGACTTGTGGCAGCCCTCTAATTCTCACAGAGTTTATCGGAGCCTCTTTCGAGACATATCACAGTTTTATTACTAAGATTTCTAAAAGGCATTCAAGGCGGACATTCCCCGACTAGTTATGGACAATATAATTAATAAAAAGTTTTTCCTTACAAATAACTGTTTCTTCCACCTTATCACAGACTCGAGTTTAACGTTCTGTCTTGGCGGGCTGTTAGTGAACTTTTTCCGTTAAAAAAAAATCGATTTTTGTGAATATTGCGTAACCTTTAATATTAAACACATTAATGCCATTCAAAAACGCCGAATGGTTGGTTGGAAGCCTACATGCATTAATATACGCATATGTGCATTTGCCACCGCAACCACACAACAATAGCAGCGAACCCCTTAGCACTTTCACCCACAGCGTATTTTTGCTGATCGATTTCGCATTGTTCAAGTTCCATCAAATATCGCTTCGGGAAATATCGTGCAAGCATTAAGCGGTTGGCCAAATGAGAGACGGAAAAATAAGCACAATGTGAGCGTAACGGTGTAGTCGTAACAAAAACAATGAGCGAGCCGGACAAGTAGCCAATGCAGTAATGGAATTGTCAACGCAAGCTGACCGCTTGGTTATCTATCATTGGGCAAGTGCGCTCCGGCAATTGAACTTGCGGCAAATGTTGGCGCAATTCAAGCGACATCGCACTGCATTTTCACACACATTTATATGAAAAGCACACACACATACTCATATACTTACAAGCATACAACTTACATGCGTGCATACCAACTCACACACTTACACACTTGTCGATTTGTATGTGTGAATGTGTTGCTCCTTACAAAAATATATATGAGTATGATGGCATGTTTGATCCCAGAGTGCAGCGCCACTGTACCGTTATATATGTGTGTAAGTTCATTTTTGCCTTCTTTCGCAATTTGTTACTTTGGTTACTTTGCCCCTTGCAACCACTTCAAATATTGAATATCGAATCGATTGGCCTTGCGTAAAACCCATTTATCTTGGATCGAAAGCGCACAGTTGCAATTGAAACTTGAGGCATACAAAGACTGAAAATGATGGAAATTTATTATTACTTGTGTCCACACGGCGGTAACGGCGTTTGCCGAAAATCAGCAAAAACAAAGAATTGCTCTTTAAACAGAATGGCATTTCGTTAAAGTTGCTTTGTTGAGATAATTGTAATTCTTTAAAATTGCCAAACTGCTTACATTGAAATCCTTGTGGAAAAAATTAGCAATATTGAAAAAAACGAAGCGTTCAATGAAAGCCTTTGTGCCTTAAAGTATTTGTACAAATTAATGGGTAGGAAAGTTCATCATACGCAATGGTTTCCGAGTAGTTGAAGTTAGGCAAATCGTGATTTCTTGAAAGCAAAAAGTCACAAAAAACTAAAATGATATCAGATGAGAAATATATGAAATACTTAATAATATTTAATAAAATTAATTTTTTTTTTAATATTTTTTCAGTAAAAAAGGTTTAAGTGTTAAGAAAATACGCTTTTTTGTGAATTTTTTTAAGTACTTAAAAATAAAAATAGTAAACATTTTAAAGAGTTTTATGTAATTAATTAATCGGCGGCATTTCGGAATCCCTTGATGTCGAAGCTAATCTCTAGGCAGACTTCCGGAAAAAGGTGTCTGGCGGTGAGAGGGACTCTGCTTCTTAAAATTATCTCAAATCCTAAAATAAAAAAAAAAAAACCAAGAAAAAACGTTAACTTCGGTTGCACCGAAGCTAAATACCCTTCACAGGTGCATTTCTGTTAGTAACTATGTGTTCCGTTTGTATGGAAGCTATATTCTATAGTTAACCGATCTGAACAATTTCTTCGGAGATTACATTGTTGCCTTAGAAAATAATATATACCAAATTTCGTGAATATATCTTGTCAAATGTGAAAGTTGTCCATACAAGAACTTGATTCCGATCGTTCGGTTTGTATGGCAGCTATATGCTATAGTTAACCGATCTGATCAATTTCTCCGGTGATTACATTGTTGGCTTAGAAAATAATATATACCAAATTTCGTGAATATATCTTGTCAAATGTGAAAGTTGTCCATATAAGAACTTGATTCCGATCGTTCGGTTTGTATGGCAGCTATATGCTATAGTGAGCCGATCTGAACAATTTCTTCGGAGATTACATTGTTGCCTTAGAAAATAATATATACCAAATTTCGTGAATATATCTTGTCAAATGTGAAAGTTGTCCATACAAGAACTTGATTCCGATCGTTCGGTTTGTATGGCAGCTATATGCTATAGTTAACCGATCTGAACAATTTCTTCGGATATTACATTGTTGCTTTAGAAAATAATATATACCAAATTTCGTGAATATATCTTGTCAAATGTGAAAGTTGTCCATATAAGAACTTGATTCCGATCGTTCGGTTTGTATGGCAGCTATATGCTATAGTTAACCGATCTGAACAATTTCTTCAGATATTACATTGTTGGCTTAGAAAATAATATATACCAAATTTCGTGAATATATCTTGTCAAATGTGAAAGTTGTCCATATAAGAACTTGATTCCGATCGTTCGGTTTGTATGGCAGCTATATGCTATAGTTAACCGATCTAAACAATTTCTTCGGATATTACATTGCTGCATTAGAAAATAGCACATACCAAATTTCGTGAATATATCTTGTCAAATGTGAAAGTTTTCCATACATGCATTTGATTCCGATCGTTCAGTTTGTATGACAGCTATATGTTATAGTGGTCCGATATCGGCCGTTCCGACAAATGAGCAGCTTCTTGAAGAGAAAATGACGTTTGCAAAATTTCAAAGCGATATCTTAAAAATTGAGGGACTAGTTCGTATATATACAGACAGACAGACGGACAGACGGACAGACAGACGGACATGGCTAAATCGACTCAGCTCGGCATACTGATCATTTATATATATACTTTATAGGGTCTCCGACGATTCCTTCTGGGTGTTACAAACTTCGTGACAAACTTAATATACCCTGTTCAGGGTATAAAAAACGTTATTATGTTCGTTTAAGTAAATTACCTATTCGAAGATTTGGCGAACATAATCGGTATACATCATTGAATAATATTCAACCAAATAGACTCGTCCAGCGAAGGTCAAGGAGAGTCGATTCGGCTCCGTACGCAGCAACTGACGTATGGAACGACTTATCGTATTTTACGTCAATATCTTAAATTGAAAGCGACCGAATACAGCTTGTGCCAGAACTGTAGTCGCTCGACCTTCTCAAGTGACACCGCTTCACTCTATGGAAATGGCTCTTGGCTAGTTCTAAGAAAATCCGACGTTTTTGAGCCAAATTTTGGTCAGCGATGAAACTCGATTCTGGCTCAATGGATATGTAAAAAAGCAAAATTGCCACATTTGGGACGAAGAGAAATCTGAAGAAATTCAAGAGCTGCCATTTCGTCCAGAAAAAACAACGGATTGGTGTGGCTTGTGGGCATGTAGATCATCGATACATATTTCTTCAAAGATGTTGCCGGTGAGAGCGCAACAGCGGCGACCATTATCCCGCCGTGATAACCGACTATTTAATGCTTGAAATTGAAGCTCGTGATCTCGGCGACATTTGGTTTCAACAAGACGGCGCCACTTGCCTCACATCGCATCAATCAATGGATTTATTGAGAGAACACTTCGGTGAGCAGATAATTTCACGTTTTGGGCCGGTCGATTGGCCACCAAGATCGTGTGATATCACACCGTTACACTTTTCTTTTTGGGGATATGTACAGTTTAAAGTCTATGCGGACAATTCCACTTCGATTCAGACTTGGAGCAAAATCACGCTAGTCATTCGCCAGTTACCAGTCGAAACCCTCGAACGAGTCATCGAAAATTGGACTCAACAGCTGGACCATTTGGGACGTAGCCGTGGCCAATATTTGAAAGAGATAATCTTCAGAAAATAAATGAGGAAGAATATTCTTTCGAATGATCCCCATTTAATTCCAATTTTCTGTGTTTTTCTTTAAACAAGTAGGGAACCTCAAAATGGATCACCCTTTACAAATGAGACTCTGAAAAGCTTAGGTTCCGACATCTACGGCCATTTCAATGCCAAAAACCTACAACATGCCGTCAGGTAGCTGACTTAATTTTGTTCTTTAAAGTACAGAATGGTCTGATTGACGCGCCTGACATTAACAGTTGTTTTGAACTCGTGCCTGCGGGTTTCCCGATAAGTCGTCTTAATCGTCTGCTAAAAACTATAAAAACTACCAAGAACTATGTGTACAACGGCTTCAGAACTGCATCGCCAAGCACGTCAGCTCTTACGTCTGATATATTACAATACCACTAGTCCAAGGACTTAATTAATTGTTGATCTTACCCCTCATATTCAAAAATTATACGAAATTTTATCCAAATGGTTGCGGAGATAGTCCAACTCGATACTCATATTTGTTTCTAGAGTCTGAAGTCTGGTTTTCGGCATATTTTACGGGGAAAGTTGTTGATATTGATATCGTTGGCCTTAACAACCGCGCCGTTAGTTCTGCTTTCTCCAGGCTGGACAAGGAAGCACAGAAAATGGGTCTGGCAGTGAACGAGAGCAAGACGAAATATCTCCTGTCATCAATCAAACAGTCGTCGCACTCGCGACTTGCCACTCACGTCACTGTTGACAGTCATAAATTTGAAGTCGTAGATATCTTGGAAGCAGCATCAACACCAACAACAATATTAGCCTTGAAATCCAACGCAGAATCACTCTGTTGCTACTTTGAACTGACAAGGCTATTGTTAAGAAAACTGCTCTCTCGACGAACAAAGACCAAACTCTACTAGTCCTTCATCATTCCCGTCCTGCTATATGGTGCGGAGGCATGAGCTGTACGAGATATACGGCAACATTGACATAGTCCAGGCTGGCTAGGTCATGTTGTTCGGATGAAGAGAACACTCCAGCTCCAGGTTTTCGATTCAGTACCCTCCGGGGGAAGCAGAGGAAGAGGAAGACCTCCGCAGTTGGAATCTCCAATAGTCCCCAAATGGTGTCTACACAAATAAAGAAGAAGAAGCTGTGTATATAGAGAGTGTGACGAAATTTTGTTGCGTAACACAATTCGCTTGCACTTAATTGACTATTCCTAAATGAGAATATCTACAGAAAAATATTTTTTTCTAGGTTTTTTTTACCCTTGAGCGAATTTTACTTTATTTCTTAACATTACAATTCAGTTAACAATTAAATTAATTCCTCTTAATTCCCCTTTACAGTTACGTACTTTACGTGTTATAGCTTTCGATAATCTGTACGATACTAACGTAGGAGCCAATGATGCCACCGAATATGCCAAACGCAATTAAAAATAGATTTTTCATCAATTTCAGCTTCCAAACGCCATATCCCAGGCCATATTGTACACAGATCTGCAGCAAGGCGGGGAAAATCAAACCCAGTATAGACAGACAAAATGAGCCGACAAGCGATAGGAAGAGCGATAAATTCGGTATTACCACAGCAAAGCAAACTACGAGAGAATACCAGATAATAAATTTAATTATGGGCAATTAACTGTAATTTTATTATTATAGCTGAATGTTTATAAAATACTCAACACGACTATAAATGAACTTAGAATAGTGATTGCTTTATAATTACTTACACGTCAGCAAAACAATGCCGCCCCTTATCAGAAGCTCGTAAAACACATGCTTGGAGGTGTCTTTTATGCGCTGCGAAAGATATTTATTCCAAATAATATCGGCCGTAACGTAACCCTGTAATGCATATGTAATCCACGTGGTGATGGCGAAGATAATTTTCGCGACCTGAGCTAAACTGAGTTGAGTTGAGAGTAATTAAGTACTTAATAACAGGAAATTATGAGCAAAATATGTAAATAGAAAAAACTGAAATTTATATAAGGTTAAGGTTCAAAGTCATAAATGTTTATTTCTACGATGACTAGATTTGCTAAGTACTGGAAGTCTTTAACAAAGACATTGGAATAAGAGTTGAAAACCTCAGACGGCTTTTTGGTATGATGATCAGACATCCACATTTTATGATAATTGTGATGGAGTTTAACATAAAGTTAGATGGGTTGTCATCGCTATAGAAAAATGGCTTCTGCTAATTGCTTGGCTCGCCGAGTCTTAATAATAAATTTTGTGTATTTCTGGGATCAAACTTTTTTACTCAAAAATTGTTCTTCATTAGAATCAAATGCTTAATAACCTTACAAAACTTTCGTCTTTAGTCACAATTGTTATCTAGTCCGAGAAATCAAGTTCATTTTAGTTTAAACCAAGATAAAACACGCGATTTGTAAAAACAGACAGTAGACGCTTTCAAATCTTTCAATTTTATTGCGAAAATTCACTTTCTTTAATGGTAAACATAATCGGCCTACTGAGCGTGCTATTCGCAACACCATCACCCATCTTGAGACCCAGCACTCATTATTGGATAATATTCGACCTAATAGACCATGTTCAGAACGCAGTGCACAAAAACTGTGGAGAGACGATTCGGCGCTGTTGGCAGGAACTCAGACTGAATGACTTGGAGCACTTTACATAGCGATTTTAAATTGAAAGCATACAAAATACAGATTGTGCAAGAACTAAAGCCGCTCGACCTTCCCGAGATCCACAAGTCCACATCGCTTCGCTCTATGAGTGTTCCAAGTTCCAAGAAGATCCGACGTTTTCGAGACAAATATTGTTCAGCGATGAGGCCTATTTCTGGCTAAATGGATTTGTAGACAAGCAAAATTGCCGCTGGGACGAAGAGGAACCTGAAAGGATTCAAGAGCTGTCATTTCATTCAGAAAAAACAACAGTTGATATGTTTTGTGGGCCGCTGGAATCATCAGTCCATATTTCTTCAAAACAGATGCCGGTGAGAACGTAACCGCCAATGGCGACCATTATCGCACCATGATAACCGACTATTTAATGTCTGAAATTGAAACTCGTGATATCGGCGGCATTGGGTTTCGACAAGACAGCATCACTTCTCACACATCGCATAAATCAATGAATTTATTGAGAGAACACTTCAGTGAGCAGATAATTTCAAGTATGGGGCTGGTTGATTGGCCACCAAGATCGTTTCATATCACTCCGTTAGACTTTTTCCTGTGAGGATATGTAAAGTCTAAAGTTTATGGGACAATCCCACTTCGATTCAGGGCTTGAAGCAAAACATCACGCGTGTCATTCGCCAGTTATCAGTTGAAATGTTCGAACGAGTAATCGAAAATTGGACTCAACGGATGAACCACCTGAGACGTAGCCGCGGACAACATTTAAAACAGATAATCTCCAAAAATAAATGCCAAAGAGAGTTCTTTCGAATGATAATAAACAAGCTTCTGTGTTTTTTCTTTAAAAAAGCATGAAATCTCAAATTGAATCACCATTTTGTTACGAAATCTAAATAATTATACTTTTTGGCAGTCGCCTCGACCTTAAAAAAGAAAAAACTAACTATCAAAACTTCATGTCAGCATGACCCAATGTCAGTGCAGGTGGGTTATATAACATTTATCCTTATCGTTTTGATATATCAAGAACTAGACAGGGTTTCACTATTTTCTGCTAGCTCCAAGATTATTTTCATTCCCTTGGGAAAAGATTTTAACTATGTGCTTACTTCCAAAGTGGACCATCTTCTGAGTTGTATCTTTTGTTTCTAATAGACATTTAAGGTTTTATAAAATTTTATATCAAATATTAACTTACATTTTCTGCTGTGGTATATTTAAAGTCACACTGCCCAAAGCAGCGTCACCGTACTCCCAGTAACCAAAGAATCCCAGTAGAATATACAAACTGAGCACAATTGCCATGCCAACATTCAATACACCGAAAGGCTTAATATAAGACTTGGGTTTCTCCATTTTCTCTTCAATAGCGAGAATCTAGTAAAACAAAATGTGTAAAAACAAGTAAACAAAAACATTAAAACATATTAATACTTAAATACACGTATAATCTCCTCAAAACTGTCATATATAGTACATAAGTATGTAACTCACCACACCGACGGCTTCAATTGCGAACAGCACGGTGCCAAAGAAAATTGGTAAACGAGAAACAACCTGGAACGGTTGGCGTGTGCTAATCGGCGGCAACGTTGCGAAAATATAATAAAGCACAATGCCAAAACCTGTATCAATAAGCACATTAACAGTTATATACATAACTACACAAGTGTATTGTTGCCTTACTCACCCACAAAGAGCAGTAGATTGGCAAACGTTGAGAAAGGCGCCAAAGTTTTCAGAGTTCTAATGCTGTAGAGCACAAATAACGGTATTAAAATGAAGCACATATGCAGCCGCACATCCAAAACCACCAGATACTCATCGACAATCTGCTTGATGTTCTCCGCTATGAATACCACATACACACAACAGATGCCAAAGTGATAGAAGGCGAGAAAGCCGTCGACGAGTGGACTACAATTGAACATCGCATAATATATATATATTTATCATTTATATAATATATTCTCTACCATGAGTTATGGTAATTTAAAAATATATAAAAAATAGAGTGTGCTGATTTAATGATTGAATTAGTTATCGTTAAGTGAACCTAATTTGGACGCCATTAACAGCAAATTGATTGAACTTTAACAGTGTAGCTTCCGATCTGGTAAATCTACCATCGGCAGATATTCACGATACACCATCTCTTGAACAAGACCTTAGAAAAACAGATCAACACGCATTATCTTCTCGTCAATCCCAAAGGTGCTTTTGATATATGCTGCATCAAGTGAAGAATATTATGGAATTAAAATGTGAAATTTGACTGGGAAATATGGTATATAAGTCAATATAGAAGCCTCACTGCAGAAGAAGTTTAAGAATTTCTTTATTCAATAACAACAAACTCTTCTCTGAAATTGGCTTCACTTCTTATCTCTTAATGCAATTTTGTTTAGACTTTTGAAATTAAAGATATGGTTCTAAAAAGAATTCACTCTTAGCAATGTTCATGTCCTAGGTTTATACTTTATTAGCTATAAAAATCCCGATTTTTCGCATATTTTGTCATATTCCTCGAAAAAATATAAAAGCATATATATATACATACGTTGCTATTGGTAAGATACATTTGAAAATAGGTGGGCCCTCATGCAAAGCAATCGTCATTGCCTCGGAGAACGTTAGGTATGGCACACGTTTACGCTTGCACAGCTCGTACATGGAGTTTATCTGTGAGAATGAAAATACATAGAATCGAATCAAGTGAATATTGAGAAAGAATAGCTAAAAAATAGTTTCAAGTTTTCAGTTAAATTTCTCGAATTTCAGCAGTAAATTCTTTTTTTTTTATTAAAATGAACGTATTCTTCAAATTGGAATCCCTTACTTACCAGTATGTGTAGGCAATGTACAGCGATGCAACCAATGATTAGCGTCAGTACGGGTCCAGCGATGTAGCCAGCATTTGCAAAAGCACTCGGCATTGCCAAAACACCCGATCCTACTGAGGCTTTCAGGAAATGTGCAAATGTTTGCAAAGTTCTATAAATAAATTGCAGATGTCCTTAATATTTTTTAAATGCTTGACCTAGAAATGTACTGAAAACACTTACGTAGTGGGATTTTGTACATTGCGATGTAGATGCGGATCATAATCGGAACTAACTGCACCGTGTCCATTTGTGTCCTTCGTTTTGGATTGGCCATTCTGATGTGTATCTGTCTCTGCGCTATTTTGAAAAATTATTTTTTAATGAAAAATACAAAGTAGTGAGACTAAATAGTAATTTTGAAAATAATTTGAAACTTCGGAACTCATGGACCAATGTATATTATCCAAAAACTCTATTACAGTTCATAGAAAAACGAAATTTGAACCGCCACCCTTCACTTTTTTATGCAAAAGAAAAAATACAGTTGCAGCAAAAACTTGGCTTGGTGGCGAGTTTCCGGCCACTGCCCCAGAAAAATCAACCGTCACGGATTGGTATGCTAAGTTTAGACGTGGTCAAATAAGCACTGAAGACGGTGAACACAATGGACACCCAAAAAAGGTTGTTACCGACGAAAACATCAAAAAAGTCAACAAAATAATTTTGGTTGATCGTAAAGTGAAGTTGCTCGAGATAGCAGGCACTCTAAAGATATCAACTGAACGTGGACACCATATCCTTCACGAATATTTGGGAGACAGCTCTGTGCGAAGTGGGTGACACGCGAGCTCACTTTTGACCAAACGCAACGACGGGTTGATGATTCGTAGCAGTGTTTGGCGATGTTCCAGCGTAATAAACCGGAGTTTTTGCGTCGATATGTGACAATTGATGAAACATAGCTCCATAATTTCATTTCGAAGTCCAGTCGACAGTCATCCGAGTGAACTGCACACGATGAACCCCCTTCAAAGCGTGGAAAAACGCAACAGTCTGCTGCCAAAGTTATGGAGTCTTGTATTTTGGGATGCGCATGGATTAATTTTATTGACTACCTTGAAAAAGGAAAGACCATCAACAGCAGCTATTACATAGCGTTATTGGACCGTTTGAATAACGAGATCACTGAAAAACGGCCGCATTTGACGAAAAGGATAGTGTCAAGACAATGTACTGTGTCACAAGTCAGTGAAAAAGATGGCAAAAATTTATGAATTGGGCATCAAATTGCTTCCGCATCCACCGTATTCTCCGGTTTTGGCCCACAACAACTATTTCTGGCTCTCAGATCTCAAAAGAATGCTCGCTGAAAAGCAATTTGCGTCGAACAAAGAGGTGATCACCGAAACTGAGGCCTATTTTGAAGCAAAGGAAAAATCATACAACAAAACTGGTATCGAAAAGTTCGAGGATCAGTGTATCAACCTTGAAGTGAACTATGTTGCATAAAAAGGCGAGTTTTGCCAAAAAAATGTGTTTTACTATAGTAGGCCGGGGACTTTTCAATTGACCGTTTACATTATGTCTTATCTCAAGTGCCATAATAAATGTTATAGGTTGTGCAGTTTATAAGTTTCTTGTCAACACGGAAAAAAATGTATTTGTGCTTTTAAAACTTTGCAATTCATACTTGTAATTCCCAAAGCCTATAATTCGACATTATTAACATAGTTGCGATATATTGAAATTACTTATTATACCTATTATTTGAAGAGGAAGGCTCCAAAAAGAATAAGGTGTGTGCGATTCGAACAAATTTTTCCAATCCGGACGAATTTATTTTCGTGGTTTTGCCTTTGCTACCTACTTTATACCAGTTGGATTTCAAAAGTAAAATGAATCGATTCCTAGATCCTTAAGTGTCGAAAAAATACCTTTGAAACGAGAGAAAAACTTTCTTTGGGTCAAATTCGTAGACATCCACTTATTTACCGGCAAAGTTGGTTTAGACTCTAGTTGAATGTGTATAAAAAAGCTTCGTATCTGATGCTGTACAGAGCCGAAGCAATTTATTATGATCGAAGACGATTAGTTATTTGAATAAATATTAAGAATTTGAATAATTATTTTTAAAATAGAACACGGTCCTGTATTTTGACAAACTGTAAAAGCCCATATTTCGATATTTTTTCTGTTTATAATTTTTGTAACTTTTTTAAGAGTTCCCAAACTTCTTTAACCAAAAATAATTAAGAACTTGTCGATATTTATTTCATAAATTATAAATATGATTTTCGTTCCTCTTTGAGGATTTTCATAGTTCATTAAAAACTCGTAACTTTTTGGTTTTTTTACTGCTTAAAAGATTATTGCCACTTGTGAATTTAAAAAAATCAATCAAATTTTGTTTTCGCATATACATTGCGATTTGTATTGTAATTTAAATTCCCCGGGTAAATGATATTTCAAAAAACTGTACTTTGCTAAGTTGGTAGGACTGTCCTTAATTACTATGCCAAATATGAGCGAGAGCTGCGTTGCGATTTTTACAATGGATAAAAATATCGAACAAAGAATTTGTCTCAAATTTTGTATTTCTAACCAAACTTCGTGTCCGGAATCATTGCGAATGTTGGAGAAGGCTTACGATGATTCAGTTTTATCTAAAACACAAGCCTTCAACTCGTATTAAGCCTTCAAAGAGGTTCGAGAGATCGTTAAAGACATGCCTCTTTCTGTACTACCTTCGACCTCTTCAACTGATGAAAATAGTAAAAAACAGTGAAGGATTTGGTGCTTGACAATCTCTTACGAGTCCGTTCGAATCATTTTGGTGTATATTTTGGGTATGAAATGCGTTCTTGCTCGACTCCTCCCGATAAAGCTGAATTTTTTTTAAAAAGAGTACCGCAAACATGTATCTTTGAAAATGCTTGATTGTGCGAATTCCGATCCCACATTCATAGAGAGCATTATAACTGCCGTTGAGACATAGGTTTAACATGCAAACAAGTAAATAGTCTTCGGAATAGAGGGTAAAAAAGAATCGAAATCAAAAAAACCACATCAAAGCCGCTCAAAAATCAAGATGATGCTCATTGTTTTTTTGATATTCGTAGTTTGGTGCATCATGAATTTGTTTCGGAGAGACATACCGTCAAAAAGGAGTTCTATTTGGCCGCATTGAGAAGTTGGCATGAAAGCATCTGTCGAAAACGGCCGGAATTGTGAAAGAACGATTCATGGATTTTACACGATGATAATGCACCATCGCAGCGATGCTCGATTGTGACCGCATTTAAAGCCAAAAAATTTCTCATAGAGGGTAAAGATCGAAGGAAAAATTTTTGATAATAATTTCCATTTTTTTAATTTTTTTAGTAAGTTTTTTTCGCAAAAAAAATTACGATTTTTTTCAATACACCATTTTATTAAAAATCCAAATTTTTACTGATAATAATAACATTTTTTACGGTTTTTTGATTGGACCTTGTTTTTGGAGAATTCCTCCTACTAAACGGCTGAATCGATCGACTTGAAATTTTCACACCAGTTTCTTGGATACATTTTTCAAGTAATGATTGAAGAAAAAAAAATTATAATAATAATTTTGATTTTTTAATTTTGTTTTGCAAATTTTTTCGCAATTTTTTTTTTTAACCACCATTTTATTAGAAATTCTAATTTTTGCTAGTAATGTGTGTTTTGGGTTTGGATTTTTTATAATACTGATAATATACATATGTATATTATATTGGATATAATACCGGATAAAATATACACAAAATGCTGAAATGTATTACTTAATATTTACTGTAGGGTACATATATACCATATTTTCAAAAGTTTCGAAGACGTCGAAATTATTCAACTCACTTCATTTCGAAAACACACTTATATACCGGTGCAATCAACTGCAATCAACTTTTCCACTATTGCATAACCGTATTGATGAAAAGCATATGTCAAAACTTCTTTATAACAGTCTATGAAACTTTAAAAGCTTTTGGTTTTACTTTTTTATAAAATTATTTATTTTTGTACTGTTTTTATCAAACAAATATTTTTGTTTATTTAAAATCGTTTCAAAGATTTTAAAATAGCTTTATTTATATACACAATTTTATCGCCACTTTCTCATGTCTCGGAAAATGAACTCAATGATATAACATATACTTGTATCCTTAGTGGCACTGATTCAGTCCAAAATTTAATTAGTTTAGCCAAACGCTGGATGCCGTTAAGCCCGTCACTTAATACTGAAACGTAAAGCTTCTCTGATTGTGAGTTATAGTTGTGATTGATGTCAATGTAAGCAATTACAATATGCTTTTCTAAAATATGGGATCTAATCTGCGACGATAGTTCTTCTCATATATAACTAGATAACTTATATTATTGCCACCATAAACTTCACATGACAGACAGTGTAGATTGCATTCAATTTTGTGATATTTAAACAGTAGTAGATACTTACTACGATTTCTAGTGTTTGAGATAAGAAGACTCTTTCGATTATCTCGCTCAGTGCGCATCGACGCTCTTATGCATTTGAGGCTTTTACTTTTGAGTGCTTTTCCTTAACTGACGCGCAATTTTCAGCGCTTTGCTAGGAATCTTTTCACAAGTACCTGGGTATCAGCATGCGTAAGTTCACGTGTAAATACTTTAATTTTTAATTAGTAAGCGTACAACAGAGAGTTGAAGTTTTGAGTACAATCTCACTCAACGCTTGCTATAAATGTTTATACTAGGGTGCTTCAAAATTTTTTTAAAATTTTTTTTCAAATCTTACCCTCTCAAATGTTAGTGATTGACAAAAAAAAATTCTCCCGCAAGCCTAGCTTAACTCTAAGAGGTCGCTTTTTTTTTTTTAGTTTTCTATTCATTTCACACAGGAGTTTTCGTTTTTTCATTCAAACTAAAATTTAATTAATTAATCAATCAATTAATTTTCGTTTCTCAATAATAATAATAATAATAATAATATTCAGAAAGTGGGTTTTTCAAGCTTTAAAAATTCCAGCGACAGAGTTGAAAAAAAATCAAAAAAAAAATTTTGAATCATCCTAGTATATATGTATATATAAGATTTAGTGTCAGAACTAAATCTTTTGACTAAGGTTGTACTCCGAACTCTTAATATATACATATATATTCAATATATGTTTTACTGTCAGAACTAAATCTTCGAATCGTCTGAATACAGAGATCTAGAAACAGGAATGTAATTTCCAAGTGTCATGATTAATTTCAAAAATGCTTTTCTTTCATTGACTCATGGCCCAACTACCATTACCTTAGAAATATTTGGAAACTTTCACAAAACTCTCCAAGATTTCTATACCTTCATCTTTACCAGAGTAGACACCGCTTACGCGGCTATAACCGAGTTAACAACATCGCGTCAGTCGTTTCTTCGTTTCGTTATTTGGCGTCAACTCGACATACCAAGTGCAGTCAGGTCCTTCTCCACCTATTTTCTCCAACGGTGTTGAGAGTTTCTCTACTTCCACCGGCGGGTTTTGAATCGAAAACCTTCAAAGCTGAAGTGTTCTTTTTCATCTGAATAACTTAACCTAGCCAGCGCAGCCTCTGTCTCTTGATTCGCTGAACTACTTGTATGTCAATGTCACCGTACATATATCTCGTACAGCTCATCGTTCCATCGACTACGGTACTCACCGTCGCCAATGCGCAAAGGACCATAAATCTTCCACAAACCTTTTCATCCTCCTAAGGACGACTCAGCAGATGATGTCATTGTCCATGCCTATAGCAGGACGGGAATGATGAGGGTCTTGTAGAATTTGGTCTTTTTTCGTCGAGAGAGGACTTTACTTCTGAAATGCCTACTCAGTCCAAAGTAGCACCTCTAGGCAAGAGTGATTCTGTGTTAGTTTTTCAAGGCTAATATTGTTGTTGGTTTTGATGTTGGTTCTAACATAGGTGAAAATATCTACGACTTCAAAGTTATGACTGTCAACAGTGACTTGGGAGTCAAGTCGTGATGACTGTTAGTTTGGCGGTGGAGGTATTTCGTCTAGTCCACATTCACAACCAGACTCATACGCTTTGCTTCCTTAGCCAGTCTTGAGAAAGCAGAATTTACGGCGCGGGTGTTGAGGCCAATGATATCATGATTACCGGTGTAGGCCAGCAGCTGTACACTTTTATATTTCATTCAACGAAGCATAGTAAACTGAATGACTCTGTCTTTTTTAATATTAAGTCATCCAAACATACGGTTTTTGCCGACTAATACGAGTAGGTCAGTTTTGTTATAATGTTTGCGGAAAAAAGTGTGAAATAATGGTGACTTGGCTAGTTATTCCTAAGTGTACGATTACATGAAGCAACTTTTGTTGCTGATTCTCGGGCGATTCTCTTTTGCTGTTGCCCATTACCTTCACACGAGCAACTTGTGTTGCGCAACTCTGCTCGAGTTTTTTTCTCATTCTCTTTCACTTTACTTTAACCCATTGTCTACTCTTTACTTTAACCCATTGTCGCTTCTTTTTCCTTATAGGTATTTGGGCCACTCTATCACATACATATATTAATCAGCTCTGTCAATTAAGAAATACATTTTATTTATTAAAACAAAGATATATCACCCTTCTTACTATCGTCTGAATCAATTTGTATGGCTTCATCCATACATTTCACAATATCGTTAATTAATTCGATTTTTTCGTCATACTCCATTTTTTAAAATATTTATATTATATTATGTATATTTGTATACATATTTGCAAATTACTTACCAAAAGATGAAATTAAATTTTTTAAATATATTCAAAATATTAATTTCAAAAAAATATACGCAAATGCAACTATGTACTACGAAAGAAAGAACACGAATGCCGAAAAACGTCGCAGCGAACTGCTACGAATAAGAACACAAAGCGAGTTGCTGAACACGGGAAACTCGGCGCGATTCTCCTCTCCTCGTCGCCCCCTCGCCTATAAACCAAGAGTTGCCGCAACAAAAGTTGCTTCGTGTGATAAGGCTCTAATTGATTTAGAGTCACAAACTACGAATATTTGTTATTGATAGCGCAAAATATCGCACCTCTGTGACTCAGAGCGAATGCAACAAGCAAACGCTTCATTTTGATAATGATTTCATAATATGCAAAAGAAAAGAGCCATTCAAATTTAGGTGTAGTATAATCTTATCTTTCTGGCGTACCGAAACAGCTGATAACAGATATGAGAAGACCGTTTAATTTGCACAAATTTGATTCAAATCGGGACTAGTTATCATTGGCATTATCTTAAGCATTTTTGGCAGCAACATTCCTTTACGTATTAACTAGTTAGACATCTGAAGAGTTTACAAAATCGTCTGATTAAGACTGACCATTAAGAGGAACTTTGATAATATAATTTCTACGGTAAATAGATATGTGGTTTCAAAAGTCCCGAGGTTTCTTGAACTCTAGCAAATGATACCAAATGTTTAGGCCATCCAAAAAGAACAGCGAAGAATTTTAACCTAACCTTGCAAGAATAAAGAGATGTAGAAGTGATACCATTTCAAGATACTTCAGTGTACTGACATTTCGAATCTCTTCAATTACGTCAGAAATTAATTTTCACCACTCTATTTGCATATCTTCTGTGGAAAAGGAGTTTCGGTGGTGAAATTTTCTAATCTAGCTAGAATTTAGGTCACTATAATAACCGATTATCAAGTTATTATTTAGTAAAAACCTTTTCTTTCGCTTAAATATATATATTCTAACAAAAAAATCAGTGATCCATAAACATATCCATCTGTTAGACGCTTCTCTAAGAAAATCAAAACTTGATTGTCAATTCGAATCAGGCTCCGTACAACAGCAGACTTTTTCTCTATAGGTCCAGCCTTGCTACGAAATGACAACAACATCAACGACAGCCGAAACCAAGTCGAGTAACCAAAGTCTGGCTACAAAGCAAGACGGGAAAGGTGATGCCAAAGGGAAGGTTGCTAGTGGTGCAATGGCCAAATAATTATCTACCTTTAAGATCAATTATTCAGGTTTGCGGAGAAGCATCATACTTCTTATCTGCTCAGAAAGGTACAACTGCAACTACCATGCAATTAAGTGCTTACAAAAGAGCTCCAGGAATCCATGAATTGTACGAAAGCATCTCGATTCGTTCAACCTGTACCGTTAGCTGCATCAAGCTCTAAAAATTGTGCGTAAAATAGTTGAATTTTATATATTTCTTTTAGAAAAAATTTCGAAATAATGTACGGGATCCCGAAACACTATCGAAATATCGCAACAAACTTTTCCAGTACTGCGAAAGTAAATGTTCAGTGCCTAGTATTTAAAACAATTAAGATATATTATGTAAACACACAAACACATACATGTTCGTATAGATTACGAATATGTACATATGTATTATTATTAAGCGGTGAGTGATAAATTGGTTTGATGGGAGAGCTTATTAAATAGACCAGTCGAAAAGCGAACTCCACCACAGTAACGCAGCGGCAGTACAGTTCCTCAGTAGCGAACGGGAATCCGGTGATATCAGACACGTACATATCCGCATACATTTGTTTATATTTAAAAAAATTTTTCTGCAATTTGCGCTTTTCAACAAATGGAGAAAGAGTAGCTTTCGAAGGATAGAAAATAACAATGTCGTTTGGGTAAAGCCAAAGAGAAGATTGCGGCGCCGCTAGTAGTCTGTCTGTTGCTCTACACGCCGCTGTATCGTGTGTTATTTGTGCGCAAAATTAATTCTAAAGAAATCAGATATATATTATAAATATATGTATATATATAACTGGTATATAACTAGTATATATCTGATGCATATCTGATATATATGTGCGTGCGTGCTTGCAAAATGTAATTTAAATATGCAGAATTGTTGTGTGTTTGTTTCTTATATATAATATATGAATAAAATATATATTTTTAACTTATCAGACAAAATTATGAGCCATTTATTCGAGTTAAATTATACAAATAGTTATTTGTATTGTACAATTAACAGGTGAAACGGCGAAGAGGCACGGCCTGTGGTGACGATATCAAAAATCTAAAAAAATAATCAACACGCAAAAACAAAAAAAAACGAAAAAGCGATAAGACGGTGAAAATGGTCTACTCCATACAGGTAAAGTGACATTTTGAGACGTGTCTACAGGCATTTATTTACACAATTTGCTTAAAACAAATTATACATAGCAAAAATCGGCACAAGATGTGAAACGACCTGTGAGACACACTGCTGCTATTGGAAACCCCCGCATTTAAAACTGAACATTTTAGCCGAATTTTAAAAGCTATAAAAAGAAATACTCACAAATATGCTATGATTCAAATAGCGGTGACAAGTACAGGGTTTGTCCGGAAAGTAATAGGAATGAGTCGATTTAAAAAAAATTTATTGAACTAATCGTTACAACTCTTTAGAAACTTTCAAAATAGGCTCCTTCTGCGTCATTCTGCGGCATTAAAGGCGTCACGGATGGCATTCACCGGAATAGCCTTGAGAGTCGAGGTGCCTGCTGCTTGGATCCCCTCCGTCGTCTCAAAATGCTTGCTAGTGCGGCTCCGGAAGCGTTAGGATGCCGGCCTTGGTTAGGTAGCTGTTCCCAAGAAAGGCGGGACAATGAGCATCGTTTTCATTTTAGATTTGCTCATTCATTAGCGACCTCTTCCCGGCCCTCCAAAAAGGCCTGGTGCCACCGAAAAACACCACTTCTTGCTAAAGCAACATCTGGGTAAGCCTGCTTGATCATATCAAACGTCTCTGTCGCAGGTTTACTGAGTTTCACACAGAATTTAATCGCGAGCCTCTGCTCTAACGGACGTTGCATTTTCGGCTTGCACCACTCACAGAAACACGTCCCAACGAAAATGTTTGTCCTGACTCCCCAGGTACTCAGAGACAACTGACCAGGTAGAGGGCGTTCCTAACTAACGAACGACAGTCGGTGCGCGCACGCTCCAAAGTACAGTCGCGGCGGAAGAAAACCAGTCCTATTACTTTCCGCACAAACCTTGTAAGCTATTAAAAGAAGACGCTGAATTTGAAAACTCTGAGAACCGGTTTCATGCTAAACGCTTAGCGATTAGCTCATGCGAAACCAATTAAATATTTGTATAGAGAGCAGTTTTTACGCTGGCAGATGCTTCGCCAAGCTGTTTCTAAAATAAATAGTAAGCATTCTTTTGTTAGGTAAGAAATGAAGAGATTCAAAACAAACAGCTGATGCGAAAGAGATGTTTTCTCATGTCAGAAAAGCGCTGTAAGCTTTAACCTTAGTTGTCGTAGGACAAACGACGTTTGAATAAACTTTTTTCTGCCTCTTCCAAAGTTTTTGGGACAATATCTTTAACCCAAGGATTGTAAAAACTATTTCCTTCATACTTACTTGAATCTAAGAGCCTCAACTTGGCAGTCAATCGATCAAACTACATGGCTAAAGCGACTTTGATGAAGTTTTAAATACAATTTTGAATTTTTCAAGAAAATGCAGTAGAGAATAGAGCTCTGTATAGATTTCCGAGTTTGTTCATTTTCGTTGTAATAAAGCAAATTGACGATGCTCCAAACTACGTAAAAGCTGCCCAAGCCATTACAGTTCCTACTCCGAAATTCCGCTGCATGTTTGCTTAGATCGTGCAAATAGCAGCTGTCCGGGTCGTCCAAATTACATTATTTTTCATCCAAAAAACTAAGATTATGGCGCTCAAAACTCGTGCCAATTGGCTGAGTGTGACGAGAAGATCTGATTTGTGCTTAATTTGTCGTTAAGGTAACATATGCTAAGTAATTTCGTAACGAATTTGTTCACTTTGGCGCTATGGGAACTTCGTGTTTTCTCCAGTTGGAGCTTTAGCGCCATAGTTTTGACTCTTTCCGTCTGACTCTCACTTGTACAGATTTGAACACAATTTGTGGGTTGAAAGAATTTTCGCCTTTCGAAATTCGAATTATGTCTTGTCCAGAATTAGTGCTGCGATACCCATGTCTCTAGAAACAATCTCTAATATAAATACATTGAAAAATTTGCCATACCCACATTTATAGTAAATAACATAAAATATTAAAATTGCACAGAAAAATCCTCAATTTGTGCCACTGCGCCTAAAGAAGGTCGCAGGCAAAATGTGTGTATGTTTAACTTATTGCTTACCACAATAAGGAAAGTGCCGCTATCACAAACATTTGTGGTGTCTCACATTTCTCAAACTATCGAAAAGGTTTGCAATATCCAAGTCATCAAAATATTTTAAAAATTATCAGCGCATAGATACTGAAGGTTTGTTTCTACCATTGGCTACGTACATATGTACGCGTCTTCGCCTTTGTTGTTCTCTGAGATACACTCCATGTGTGATATCTGTCGAGTGATTACGACACCAAATGAAACATTCTTATCTAGAAATAAATTATAGATACTTTTAGGCGGAACTTATCTATTAAATGTGCTCAAAATATCTGAAAACTTTGGTGACTATTGAATATGTATATGAAAACATATCTCAGAATAACATTTGGTTCTTGTTTACCTATTAAACTCATAATATTGATAGATAGCTATACTACAGCTCACTAAGCCTTGTACGAAATTCCAGATAAGCTAGTTCAAAAAGTTTAGACGGGCGTTGCTGATAGGCTAGCGATAATGAGGAAAGCATTGGTAAAGCGGTAAATTGCGATAAATTAGCGAACGCCACGAAATGGTTTCAGAATTTCCGGCATGAAAGAGAGAGCTCCCCCTAGCAGACAATTCCTCCCTGGCCCGGAGTTCGTTCTCAGGGGGCTGATGCTCTGCAACAATGTTTCGCAGGTTTTTTCTCCCACAATTCAAGTAGTGAGCTTTCTTTTGATATGCTAGAAATGTAGATATTCAACCCAAACAGCTGATGCTGAAGAGAAGCTTTCTTATGTCAGAAATAAACAGTGATACCAATTTTTTTTGGAAAAATCTTGAACCTAGGCATGGTAGAAACTATTTCTATCATACTTGCTTGAGCCTAAGAGCCTCAGACTGTTAGACACTCGCTGAAACCACATGCTTAAAGCAACTATTGATGAAGTTCTAAACATCATTTTGAATTTTTCTAGCATACACAGTAGAGAATCGTCGGAAGAAGTGTATATTTTGAGCTCAAAAAGTTTGAGTGATCTTAGCGATCTTTATTGTCGGAAATTCTAAAGTACTATATGTACATACAAATTTTGTTTGGCAGACTTCTTCCCCTACGCCCACGTGATCCGTGGCTAAATTAAAGGGAAACTCCAGTGAAGTTCTATAAGGAAACTATCTTTACTCCGACAATTCATCGATCAAAGCAGCGTTTAGTTGTAAAGTAGATTTTAGGACTCTTCAGCTGTACACGAACTGATCTATAACTAAATCAAGGATATCGCAATTCAAATTAACTCTCTCATTCGTTGATTCATTGCCTTGAAGAACAGACTCAAACTGATTTAATTGAAACTCCAAAATTTCATCGATCAAAAACCTTTGCAGATTGTATTGTTGCTTTGAAGAATAATCCATGCTAAATATGTGCAAATATGTCGTCAAATAATATTATTTTCCAAAGGAGAACAAGTTTTTGTGGTTTTAATATCGGTCGTTCCGGCAAGTAAGCAGCCACTTGGAGCGGAAAGGACGTGTGCAAATTTTCAAATTGATGTTATTGAACTCAATATAGTCCTCTGAAGAGTACTACTCTTATTTCATGTTACTAACCAAACAAGCACCTAGCACCCAAGCAATCTCCGAGCATCTTTCAGGGTTTATAAACAGAGAGATAATTTAAATTCGTTTCCGAGATAATTTAAATGTAACCTTACCACACCATACACCCAGAATAATCGACGCACTTGTGCCCAAATATCAATATTTTGTAGTTACATGTAATCAAGTTATTATAGAAGTTCTAAAGAGAGAGAGATATACATATGTATGTTGCACTCCTCATTTTCGTTGTTCTCTGAGATTCATGTATGATTGTTGAGTGATTACGACACCAAATCAAACATTCTTATTCAATAAATTAAAGGTACTTATCTATTAAATTTATTTATAACTAACTATTCACCTTGATGACTGCTAAGTATATGAAAACATATCTCATAATAACTTTTTTTTTGGTTTTCATTTACCTGTAAAACTCATAATATTGAAAGATACTTAGCGTTACGTCGAATTCCAGATACTCTAGTTCAAAAAGTTTTTTTTAATTTGTTTGTGAATGTTTCTTCTGAGTTTTTGATACTATAAAGACGTCATACGAGGTCGGAATGAACATAGAGATCTTCAAATTAGCATATACAGTCGCTTAAGCCATCATAAAGCTTCATTCTCAACTCAGTTCAGATTTTACCGCACTTCAGTGAAGGTAGAGAGCTACCTCCTAACAGACAAATCAGTAAAAAATTTCGCGATATTTTTTTCAAATAGTTGTAATCGAAAAAAAATCCTTCATTTAAGTGTTTAAGAATTGTATCTCAAAGACCTGTGTAAAATTTCATGAAGATCGGTTGAGTAATTCTCGAGAAATCTTGCCAACCGACTTCAAAAACACAGCTTTGAGAAAAACGCGTTTGAAGACGGCGCACTTAGCCTAGCTAGCGTCGAGCGCACAAGTTCTCAAGACTGTATCCGAAACTATTACTCGAATCAACTTGAAAATTTGGACAATATGCTAGAGGTGTTGTGGAATTTAATAAGACAATAAAAAAAATCGATTTTTTGAAACCCGTAAACCCATGTAACCACTTAATATACGAAAATAATTCTGCTTCAATACTTCCACTTACTTATAATTTATCTCTGTCTATTATTTATAGAACTCGGAGACGGGTGAACTCCATTACATCCACCGTGATTTGTCCAATGTAAGGCAACAAGTTTTGGACTTGGAAACTGGTGAGCCCTTAAACGGAACGAAAGTAAAGGTGCGCTATGTCAAGCATAATAATTTTCAAATACCAAAGAAGTTTCTTTGTGACCCTAATGAGAAAGAAACGGAGGCGCAGAACCTTTACAATGCCGGCAGCCCACCAGCGGCCACCACACCGATGGATGGTGAAGGAGAAGAGAAGTCCCCGCGGCTTTATAAAAAAGAGGATTTCATCAAAATGGACGGTGTGAGGAATGTATGTTAAATTTAACAGCAATACATTGTGACAAAAAAGTACCCGGAAATTGTAAAAAACGCAAAATATTTAATTATTCATCAATATTCATTTTGTCGCCTTCAAAATAATCCCCACCAGATGTATTACACTTAAGCGAACGATTTTTTCAGTCTTCGAAACACTTTTCATAAGCACTTTTTGGGATGGTCTTCAGCTCGTTCAGCGAATTTGGTTTTATCTCTTCGATCGACGTTCATATTTGGCATAGTAATTAGGGACAGTCCTGCCAACTTAGCAAAATACATTTATTTGAAATATCATTCTCCCGGAGAATTTAGTTACAATTTCCGGTTGCTTTTTTGTCACAATATAAGAGTAAAACAAAAAATAAAATAAATATTAAAGCATACACACTCCTCTGCAGGATATCATTTTGGGCTATCAAAACCAGACTTATCAATTATTTCTTATACCGACCTTGTTTTGCTGCTCCCTTGGCTTGTTCTTTATAATGCTACTGTGCGAGTCGATTCTACATTGTTGGGCGCACAAGAAAAACTCTTTGAACATTAGTAAAATATATTATTTTCGCAGTCCCCTACATTTGGTGACGTCACAATTTTGTACGGTCTGTCGCAGGGAAAACGAAATGAAGAAGATCGAAATTTTCCAAGCGTTGAACAAACAGGTGTTGCAAGCGGCTAGACAATCGAAAACTCTCAAAGATATGAGCAAAGTTATAAGCTAAAATGTAAATTCACTGCGCATTACGTGCAATTTGATGTTGCAAGTAAAATGCTTTCCGAAAGTCGTTGAAGTCTTAAGTTTACTTAACGGCATTCTGCGACCAGAATTTGCGTTAAAGTGGTTCAAATTGCACCACATAATTGTCTTACAAAACAAGTAGTAAATATTGATTAGAGATATCAATACTCTTTGAGAGCTACATAAATGCTTTCTGAGAGCAATTTACTTGCCACATCGCAATATATTTGTATTATTTATACTATTAAATTTTAATAAATAAATTGATAATTTCATAGCGCATTAAATATTTAATTTAATAAAATAAAAAAAAAAAGTAAGGCAGAGATAAGTTCTGGTGCAACCGAACATTTTATACTCTTGCAACTTGCAAGAATCAAAGGCAGGGAAATACCTTAAGTTGTAAAACGTCAATCAGAGGGTCGGAATCTAAGAAATTTTATATATATAATACATATACTCAATATAACTCATACACTGACCGACAAATTCGACATAAGATTTGATAGAAAAAGAAAATCATGATACGTAGTACGTGTAATTTGGGATAATACCGACCCGATTTTATCTATTAACCATTATCATTACATACTAAAAGAATGTTCCTTGAGACTCATTAAGGTACCTCACATACAATCATCAATCATATGAAGTAAAGTAAGCCGGATGTTCGAAAACCTTTTCGCCCAATTTTATCCACTTTAGGCACAAAGATACATTGTTATGAGTAAAACACGTTCTATAAATTTCATTGAGTATAAAGTCCAGTATAAAGTCATCCGGAAGTTCGAAAATCTTTATACAAGGTGCTTTCCAAAGTAAATAGGACTTTTTGAATCTAGCGCCCCCTGGTCGCGCCATCTATATGTCGAAACAGGTTTATGGCGATGATTGCCTATCCCATAGCAGAGTGCACGAGTGGTTTCAACGTTTTCAAAGTGGTCGTAAGGATATAAATAACGATCAACATGTGAGCCAATCAAAATCCGTGATCACCGGAAATTCCATCAAAACTGTGCGTGAATTCATCAAATATCAGCCGAAATCATCATTGAAATTCGTGGAAATGGAATTGAACATCTCCAAAATATCGATTTATCACATTTTGATCGAACCTTTAGGCTTACGAAAGGTGTGTGCACGGTTGCACGGTTTGTTCCGCACAAATTGACTGACGACCAAAAATTGCTCAGAATACAACATTCGTAGGACCGATTATTTGACCAAAGATCACATTTTAACCATTAACCACTCTCCTTATTCACCTGATATGGCACCGTACGACTTCTTCCTTTTCGGAAAAATGCATTTGCTCATGAAAGGAAAGGGTTATGCAGACGTAGAGGCCATTCAAAAGGCTTACACCGGCATACTGGCGGTCATACCGTCCAACGAGTTAAAACACTCGTTCGACATGCTTTTGGACCAAGAAAAAGCTGTATTGAAGCAGAAGCAGACTATTTTGAATAAAATAAATTGATTTCTCCGAAAAAAACCATTTGTTCTGTTTTTTTTAAGTCCTGTTTACTTGGAAAAGCACCTTGTATGAGGTATATAGGTACTCAGAGAAGTATTGCCCCGATCCAACAAATTTTTAATACACAGAGTTACTATTGTCTGAAAAGAATTCTCTCATAATTTCAATTACTATATATCCTATACATTAACCAATATTTTCGGTAAAAGATCAACTATAGCGTCCACATATTTGGTACCAAGAGTCTTTAACGGTTTTGTTTTCCTTTGAGCAATTTTTGGGCATAAGGTGGCATACTTTAAAGGAATTATTAGTGCAAAGTTTTATACCGTTATATGAATGCCACATACTAAATTTAGACGAAATCGGTCTGTTGGACCCCGAGATTTCCTCAAAAAGTGGACGGTGCCACGACTATCGTCCAATTTTCACACCAGCTCCCTTAAAGCCTTTTCTTATCATTTCGAAGGTCAAATTTTATAATTCTGATGTATTTAGTTATTGATTTATTGCGCTTTTAGAAGTTTTGAGCAGTACCGCTATATGGGAAGTGAGCGGGGTTATCCTTCGATTTCATCCATTTTTACACTGTTGGTAGAAGTTCTTATAAGATTTGCACTCAGCAAATTTGGTTGTTGTGCCTTAAGTGGTTTAGGAGATATGTACCTTAAACTAGAGGGCTGGATCACGCCCACTTACCCAAATTTTTTCCCCACAGGTGCCACTGCGATCCCCTGTGCCAAATTACAGTTTTATATCTTAATTTAGTGCTTAGTTATGGTACTTTATGTATAGATTTCCGGTTAATGGCGTCTTGTGAGCGTGGCAGTGGTCCGTTTACGCCCATCTACGAACTTGAAATTTTTTGGTACTAAAGAATCATCGTACCGAGTTTCATCAAAATACAGCTTACACGGACGGATGGACAGACAGACAGTCCCAAGGCTTTCAACTTTTATATATACATAACCCTATGTCTATCTCTCTCTTTAGCAGCAGATTGCAAGAGTATAAAAAACAGCTGTGAACCAGGGCAACCTGCCAAATCAACGGCAAAACGGAATATCCATGAGGAGCAACTCCCAAAACTGCCGGTTCTACGATATCGGAATTATTTGTATCGGTAAGTAATATCCGTTACGAGGGTAATACTCTATATTTGATGGAATCAAAGGGGCGAGCTGTATTATGAGCTTTTAAAACCAATAACATTAGCTGGACACGCTACCGACAACAAATCATCAAATTGAAATAAGCGACTGCCGAAAAGCGCCCGGAATTTGCAACTAGACACGGGGCAATAAATTTCCATTGTGACAATGCTCGGTCTCATGTTACAAAACCGGATGAAAACTATTTGAAAAGCATCGGCTGGGAAGTATTACTTCACCCGCCTTATAGCCCAGACCTTGCCCTTTCCGAGCACCAATTTTTCCAGTAGATATCCGACGAATATAGAGGCTACGGTACCGTTTTTGACAATCACGAACAAGCATCAAAGGGTGAGCTTTTAACAAACGAAAATCGCCAATCTCAGAAAAACACGCCTAAGCTTATAACCTTAACGTCTGCTAAGGACAAAGTACCAAAAGCAATGAATACAGCTGAAAAACTATTGTACTTTGAAGCATGTACATATGTATATGAATATAATACGAAAATTTGGCAATTTTACTTCCCAAACCCGCGAAATTTTAATTTTAAAATTCCTAACGGGATTTTTTTTTTGAAATTCTCACCTCTCTTCGAACAGCTTACATTGCGAATGGTGGTAAAAAAATATATTTTCGTTTTATTTAACATCGTGTAAAATACCAAATACAATATACTTAGTACAATAAATGCAGACGTATCACTTTTAAGTTTACTTATTTTGACAAAGCAACAATTCTTTGACTTAACAGAATTCTTACAAAAATATTCAGTTATTTTACAAATACACGACAACAATTGAACGGTCAGTAAGGCACACAGTAATCACTAGTTTTCATCGATTTGAGCCATCTTTTTAAGATCGGGCGAAACTTCGAATTGCGCGCCTGTGCAAGATCTCAGGTCCTCCACCGAGTAACCGTCGGCAATTTCAGTCAAAGTCAAGCCAACGCCTTTTTCTACAGTGAAAACGGCCTAAAAAAATTAAATGATAAAATTATAACGGTTTTTATATAGTGGAAGTGGGCAAAATTCAAGAATGATAGAGATAGAGATCACGCCATTGCAATAATTTTAATTATCATCAGAGAATTAGTGATAACACTAGCTTCGGTTTAGGCTGTGACAGATATGATCAAGAAAAAAAAAATGCACTGGTGACGTCATAGGCTAAATTTTACAATTTACAAGCCATTTGACCGTTTTTCCATCATGTCCTTTTCATTCCATAGTCTATGACGTCTCTTGCATTTGGTTGGCGCCATCTTGTTTTCTATCATTATTGCACAAAATTAATATAAAATCAAATTTTTGTGTAACCAACCTTCTCCGAAATAATCAGATCAACTATGCCTTGGCCCGTTAAAGGTAATGTGCATCTGTCTAAAATTTTCGGTGAACCATCCTTGGCGTTATGCTCCATTGTGATAATGACTTTGGTGCCCGGAGCGGCTACCAAATCCATAGCGCCACCCATTCCCTTCACAAGCTTGCCCTGTTGGCGAATATGACAATTTTTATAACATATATGCATTTTTTCTTTCTTAACTACTCACGGGTATCATCCAATTGGCCAAATCACCGGTTGCCGACACTTCCATCGCACCGAGTATGGTTATGTCGACATGACCGCCACGAATCATGGCAAAACTGTCATCGGAACCGAAATACGACGCGCCAGGCACAACGGTAACACTCTCCTTGCCAGCATTAATTAGATCGGGATCGACTTGTGCCTTGGTTGGGAATGGTCCCAAACCTAATATACCATTTTCGGATTGCAACATGACATTCATGCCTTTTGGTATATAATTTGAGGACAGCACTGGCATGCCAATGCCCAAATTGACGTACATGCCATCGCGGAACTCCAAAGCTACACGCTTAGCAATGCGTTCGCGTAACTCCTGTCCCGGACTTGATTTGGCAGATTCGCCATCATCACGCAAACGCAGACGCTCCACACGCTTGTTATAGTTGTTACCCTTAACAATACGGTCCACATATATGCCGGGAATATGTACCTCAGCGGGATTTAGTGCACCAACTGGCACAATGTCTTCAACCTCAACAATGGTGACCTTAGCCGCGCGGCTCATCGGTGCATTGAAATTACGTGCGGACTTGTTGAACACTAAAATCATAAACAAAAAAATATTAAATATAGTATATACTATAACATATTTTATTTTATTATTAATTATAGGGATGTACTCACTTAAATTGCCATATGGATCAGCTTTGTGCGCCTTTATAATCGCGTAATCGCCGAAAATGGATTCTTCCAGCACATAGTCTTTGCCATTAAAGGTCTGCACGGGTTTGGGTTTACTGGCAACCGCAATCTTTCCATCCTTTCCATACTTGATGGGTGCGCCACCTTTTTGTACGAGCGTACCGTAACCGGTGGGTGTGAAAAATGCCGGAATACCTGCGAAAAATTCGTAATAAATATTTATATTAAAAATATTTCTTTCAACCCATGTGCACCTACCCGCGCCACCTGCTCGGATTTTTTCGGCAATTGTGCCCTGTGGTGTCAAGTCAATGGCTAAATCACCAGCGAGGTATTGCCGTACCAGTTCTTTATTTTCACCTACATAAGAAGCTATCATTTTACTGATTTGCTTGTTCTTAATAAGTATACCGATGCCAAAATCTTCGACCCCTGTATAAAGAGAAATTTTGCATTTATCAGTTTAAACAGCCACAACAGCAAATTTGAAGACACTTAAACCATACAACAATAGTTGATCGTAAATCGGTACAAACCTCCATTATTTGAAACTGCAGTTATATCCTTAACACCCTTATCCCGCAAAGCATCAATCAACTTCTCAGGTATGCCACATACACCGAATCCACCGAATAAGAGTTTAGAGCCATTTGGTATATCCGCAACGGCCGCAGCAGCACTTTCGAAGATTTTATGTGTCTTAACTTTGGTGGAGTAGCAGGCAATGAGCTGAAAGCATGAGAAAAAATATTTCTAAGATATCAACTTATAAATCAAACGCTTAAGATTAAATCCAACAAGATAACGTTATTAAAAACATTATTGTAGCTACTTTATCTAATAACAACTTTGAAAGTTGGTCTGATAAGATTTAAGACGTGTAGTTGATTTTAACCTCTGATCCAAGTAGAGGTGCTCTGGGAGCCTAGGACTTTCAAGAGATCATTCCATCATTGCATTGACGGCATTGCAGACCTTACCGAGCAGTCGTAACGGACCTCAGAAATGCACTAAACGCTATGAACAGTGGAACTCCGTTCCCACGACAGTCCGGATTTTTATCCGGCCAAGAACTGTCGACTCGGCAAAATCACTGACTGCCTTTCAGTGAATGGCATCTTTGGCGTGAAAACACCATCCATAGCAAAGGAAGAGCTTGAGTTGCCTCGCGACTCTAGAGTGAGGTTTGTGCAACTTTTTTTGGGATGCTGTAGCAGTTTAAACTACTTATTCAGAACAGACCTCGACATATCAAATACATGTATATGTATGTATGTACATATGTTGTGCATCACTCTTAATCACGTTTTTGCATGCCCTTTGAAATCAACGCATTTAAAACCATTTCCCTTATGGTCAAACATCGTCGAAACAGCACGTTTCCTGTGCCTTCCGATAGTTGAATTTGATGACAACTAACTTGCGTGTAGCTACCCAAACAGAACCTGGATAACCATTACGACAACAACTCGTTTATCTATACTTTTGGATTTCTCTTCAGTCAAGATTACAAACACCTCTACTCAATTATAAAAAAATATTATAAATACATATGTAATTATAAAATATAATCAGACTACCTAACGCTAGCTAAACAAACACGCCAAGTATTTTGAAACAGGAAATTCTAGCTTCTAATGCTGCATTACATGTTTAACGTAATGATTACAAATATTGCGTGCAGCTAACACCTGACGTAATTACGGATATTCTATAGGTTATTATCATAAGTGTGGGTTGTTTATTGAGATATTTATATTTATACAACTTTAAGTGCGGAAAAATATTCGTTTCTATCAATAAATATCTGCTGGCTGCAAAGTGGTCCGTACATATGTATGTATGTATGTAACTGTAACGCATTATAATTTATTAATAAATTGGGATATTTACGTAAAAAACGGCAAATGCATTTCTCCTACGCAGGTCTTGTGACGTGCTGGGTAATAGGATGATCATAATTAGATTAGTTGAATTAGATGATTTATATAACATATGTATGTACTTATCTATGAATTATCTACGTATGTATAGTATGTATTTTTACGTTATTTTTATACCCAGAACAGGGCATTTATAACACCTAGCTATAGTACACATATGTAAGTATTTATAACAACGTGCGAAAACTAGTTTTCTGGGAAAAGCTGTTAAAAATAATCGTCAGTTTCTCGTTATCTCATTAATTGTTCTCCTTTTTTT